>NW_008682230.1:53799-92467 GCF_000695815.1 Acanthisitta chloris
AGAACAAGGGGGTTACTGTTGCATGCCACCCTCCTTGTGGCATGGCCTGCTGCTGCCCAAGGGCAGAGCCAAGGATTTTCTGTGGATCAGGGAAATGTGGGAGAATCTGATGGAGTCTTCTGTGTCTGGCTACCTGCCTCCTCTTTGCTGTACGTGCCGACCTTCCACTTCAGGGCAAGCATTGCCATCTCATGCAACTTCCAGGCTGAACTGTCCAATGTCCCATTTGCTAAAAGAAAGGAAGAGGCTTTTTTAATTATTGAGACTGGTTTGCTGTTTGTTTTTTGTTTGGTTTGTTTGGGTTTTTTTTCTTCAGAACATGCATCAATTTCTAGAGTTCTAGAAATGAGGATCTTATCCAAAATCTTAAATTACTGCCCTGACCAAGCCTACATCCTCACCCAATGGTCAGACCCTTGGCTCAGCAGGTCTGGGGTTAGATGCAGCCCCTGGGTCAGGGGCCAGGTTGGGATCCTGTTTTCTGCTCTCCAGAGAGTGAGACATCCACCACTACAAGAGACAAAGAGTCCCTAGTATTTTGGCTAGGAAGTGTTTGTTTATCCTGCCCTCCTGCCATACATCCATGATCATAAAGTTCTTAATTTTTTTAGTTTTTAAGTGTGATTATCAGAGTTGTTCTAAGCCATCTTCTCTTCAGCCAGTGCCCAAGCATTTGCAGAGGGGAATGCCACTTGCTGTGTGGCCCTTTTCATACTTATAGTCACTGCTATGCTGCAGTGTCATTACTCAGTGTTTGTTTTAAATGTCTGAAGTCTGGAGCTATGCTCGTATGTTAGCCCACCACCTCTGTGTAGTCTAGAAATGTTAAAACTGTAAATTATTATAAACAAAGTGCCTTTGAGGGAGCTTATATACTGTGGTTATTTAAGCAGTCCTATAGATTTCTGCCTTAGTGTAGGGCTCCTAGAATGTATACATGATCAGAGAAATACTCCACAGTTCACTGAAGAACAAAGGTATAGTTAACAGAAGATGTATTTCTACTGAATATATGCTTTTTTAATTAGGATTTTAGCTTAAAAAAATAATTTCAGCCTGCTTCATCTGCTTTCCATATGTAGCTATTTCAGCTAAAATACATTGCTAAAGGTTTAATTGAATCAGTGCCATTGTATAAATACAGAATTTCTGTATATGTACATTTCTCATTCTGATAGCTTCCAAAAGATAGCTAAGTGACCATTAGAATTATTCTACAAGAAAAGATTTTTGGTTTATGAGATGTAAGTTCTCCTACATAAAATACAACATGTTGGAACTAATTTTCATTGCATGTTTATGGTTAATGGTTAGAAATTTTCAGTCCATGCAGAACCATTTCCACACTGCTGACCCATCTGTTTTAAAGAGACCTTGTCTTGAATAGTACGTGGTATTTGGTCTTTGAGGAGGAACTCCCATGGTCCAATTTATACTCACTATATCCTTGAAATTCAGGCCTTGATTTTGAAAGGTTCAGTGTTTCAGCCTCTGAGCATCTTTAGCCCTCAATGAATATTTTGCCATAATAGATAAGGAGCATGCCAAGTAAACTGCTTTAGTTTCCAACCACAGCCATGAGGAACAAAGTGAGTTAAGTCTGGAGCCTAAAATTTCTAGGCAGAAGTAATAAAGCTTCTCTTTGTTGAGGTTTTAGATCTTCCTTTGTTCTCATATGCCCTGGTGAAAAAAAATGTGTCTTTTAAAAATATATTTTACAGACACTTAATCTTGGTTGTGTCTAATGCCTTTCAATATTTTTAAAAGAAATTCCAAGTGGATGAGTTATTTATGTGTTTAGCTTTTATTTTCCATTATGTCTCTTAATAGATTCCAGATCTCATCCATATTGTAATGGCTTCTGTGTTACGGAGCAACACAATTTACTGGGTTAAATATCCATTTTTCTTGCCTCTCTGACATGAAAGTGCGATAGACCTATACAATAAATTGTTAACACATTTGTGAGCTTGAAAGTCCATCGTGTTACCCTCACTGTCTGCACACAGGCTCCACCAGACATGTGAGACCCTGGTGCACTTCAGCACACCTGGAAGCATCATGTTATTCCTAGCATTCAGGTGAACATGCTTGGAAGACATTATGATTAAAGGCTGCAAATGGAGAAGTGTTCAGGCTTGAATACTTTGTAAATCGCTTCCCTCAACCAACATGTTGAAGCATATGTGGAGTGTAATTTCATACATTTATCTGAGATCTAGGGTACTCAGATGGAATACATAAGGTGATGGAAAAAAAGAAGAGATCACCCAAAGTGTTGGGTTTGCCTCCCCCATCCTCATCCTCTCTTCCCTGGACATTTCTTTTCTTCCTTTCTGGTTCTTTTTTTTCTCCTTGTGGCTAAATTTGGTTGAATTCCTGGGGTAAACAGGCATTAGGGGACTGAACAGCACAAGGAGTGGGTCTGAGCTTTTAGCGTCTTGGAATTGCCACCATGAATCCCTGATTTATTTTTTTTCTGTTCTCTGAGAGTATAAGCTCCAGGAATTGAAATATAGCATTCTGCACTCAAGAATTATTCCATAGAAAATGTGAGGGAGCCTGTAATTAAACACTTGTGCACAGATAGCAGTATTGGAAGAATAAATTTGGTGCCAGTCTCTCCAGAAGTGGTTGAAAACCGTAAATCATGAAGCGAATAGATAATCACAGATATAACAAACTGTAGCTGCATCTGCTGATTATTTTCCCCTCAACCTCTTGTGTACAATTAAGAATTCAGATTTAGCAGCTGGGAATGATTTTCAAATGTTGATCTGAAGCAGAAAGTTCTATTCAGAAACTTTCAGCAGTTCTTTTATCTTCCCCATTCATTATTTTTCTGGACTAGGTTAAAAAAGATAGTACTTGACCTGCTCTGCATTGAGATAGAAAAGAGATCATTATAAACTCAGATATGGATTTATGCTTAATGATCCATCTTCTAGTGTGACTGAGTTCAACAGCAAACAGGCTGAATATCTGTCAACAGGCTAAACTTTCTTTGGTCAAGAAACTTTATCTGTTAGTATTTTATTTTCCTAGTAAGGGAGTCATTAAGGTTTCTTGTTGATAGTCATGGCAAAGAAACGAAGGTAAAAAGCTCAAAGTGAATGCCTGCCAAATTAAAGTTTGAGATGATACACAAGTGAAACTGTAAAAAAAAGAAGGGCAGATACAAATGTAATCACACATCATTATATACACTGGTTTGTATAGAGTTCCATATATAAATATGCTAATATACTGAATGGACAGATCTCTGTGGACCATGTCTACAGATAAAATTCCCACAGAAAGGTCTCTCATCTGTCACCATGCACCACATGCATCTGAATTCAAAGCACTTGGCATTTAGGGTGTCAAAAGCAGCTGTTCCAGCTTTAGAACACAGTATTTATATGTTTACATTTTGCAGGTTTTTTTGTATTTTGCCAGTAAAACCTGTTTTTAATGGTCCAACAAGCAGGTACAGGATCTATTATCTGAATATGTATGCTTGAGCATTTACACACTTCCTTTACAGTAACAGGTACTCAGAGATCTTTCCTTTGTCTAATAAAGTGAGTTGTGCATCTTCGTTGATGTGTTAGAGGATTAATGTGATGAACCTGGTTAATATAGTTAGTCCCTGTAGAAATGGGAAAAAGAAGAATTGCATTTTTGGTACAGCTATGTCCCAACAGGGGGCAGTTAGAGCAAGTTTATTTATTTTCATTGGACACCTACAGTTCTGGTGTACATTTTACCATCAAATATTTTCTCCTCTGTTATCTGTTCTTTTAGCTTGGACATTTCCAGGTTTTTTGCAGTGAGACAACTTATTTTTGTTTTTTATCAGACTTGCAAGTCTTAACCAGATTGTTTGCAGATAAATCTAGGAAACATGTCTGAAGTCTGATCACCCTACATGGATGTGTCATGTTCTGCACTTTTTGAAGATAACCTGCTTTTATCAGCCAAAGAACCACTATTCTTTAGAGCTAATATTCTAATACTTATCTTTATCCATATTTTTGTTTAGTTGGTTACAGTTGTTTAGTTTATTTCATTACAGCAGTATGCCCACGCCTAAGCTGTTCTAATTCTTTTTCCTTTTGTTCCATTTTTAAGGGACAAAATTATGACCCCTTCTCTGAGTTGATCTTGTGATCTTGGTGTCTATTCTGAGGAGTTTTCTTATATTGACTGCTGTTCACCTTTGGGAGTTTTCCTTTGTGATTAGAGATTTTTAGTGATAGAGACATAACAATTTTAACATAATTTTACCAACTGAACATTGAGAATAAAAGGGCTATTTCAATATTAATTGAAACACACAATATTCCAAAAACTTTGCACTGAATGGAGGAGCTGTGATCAACTGCACTTAGTTTTTTAGGCTGGTCACACTAATTTTGAGTGCATCCAGTAATTATGAGAAGTTTTGCTCATGATAGACTGTGATATTTTCTGAGGCTTCAGCTGGAAGAAAACAGTAAAATCAGCTAGCAGGAGAAGTTTGCAGATGGTACAAGATAGGGAAATAGTCAACAATGTTCTTAGTACAAAATGATCTGCATCAAGTGATTAACTCAGCTCAAAGCAACCATGCAATTTTCAGTGCAGCCAGATGTCAAGGCGTACGTGCAAGAGCAAAGAACATGGGCCATGCAAGATGCTGAGGACTCAGGCATGCAAAGAACTGACTTCTGAAGAAACTGAGAGCTGTTTTTAGATATTCAACCAATCATGACCTCCCAATATGACTTGGGGTGGGACAGTCTGCATGGCCTTGGGGTTTGTAGGAGCAGTGGACTCTTGAGTAATGCTGTGAAGATGACACTGCTTACCTGACTGAAGTTGAAGGAATTACTTCTGAAAGGGTTTTTTTCTAGTTCTGCTTTCCCCAATTTGAAGAGCATTGAATTGTGAAGACCCAGAGAAGCCTTCTAGTTAGTAGCCTGAGGAGATTATTCATCAGAGTAAGCAGGGGTTCCCTACTTTAGTCAAGATCCAAACATCTCAGAATCAAGACAAGATACATACTCTTTGGAGTCTGTGTTTTAACATGAGAAAAATTATCCACTGGAATAGATGTTGATTGGCTTTTTTTTTTGTTTGATTAGGGTTTTGTTGGGGTTTTTTGTATGTGCTTTATTCTAAGAGAAATTAATTTGGATTAGTCTGATTGCCCATGTTTGGACTGGTGGGTTCCTCTTAACTGTATCTTGGTTTGTGTGTTTTAATTTTCAGGAGGAATGTGAGCATTTCTAATTTTCACCTCTTCAAACAATCAGAAAATTTGTAATAACAGGTTGTGGGATACTAGTTTTTCTGCTTTTCTGTCACACTTGGAGATGAAATCTTTCCAATAATAGAGAGACTGGAGAAATAGTCATATGAACAAAGAACTGTTGAACCCTTTGAATTAAAATAAAAGAGAGAGTGCTACACTCCACCTTAATCAATAGAAGGGGCTGTTTGGGCTATAGGGGGTTTATATTTCTTTTTTGTTTACAGATTTACAAAGAGAATTTTGAAAAGTTGTCTTCAGGTCTTCCTTCAGAGAGCAGTTGCAATGTAATTGCAAGATATATATTGGAGAAGAGGGAGCAGAGAGAAAAAGATAGGAGTGGTGGTGGTTTTCAAATAATATGTTTTCATACAGCAGAAAGAAAGTGATTACGGAAAGGTTAGCCCAAATTATTATTCATGAGTTTTCTGAGCCTTTAAACATTGTTGTGCAAATGTTCATAACCTCATCATTTTCTCTCTCTCGGAAGGTGTTCCGATCCCCATATGTGCAATGGATCAAGCACACTTCCAAAAATAGGTGTGTTGTTTGTGCTTGCAATTCCAGATGATCTCGTTATGACAACAGAGTTTCTGCAAGGAGTTATCTGTGGATCCTTTCTCACTTCAGTTCCTCTTATGGCTGGGAGCTGCTACCGTCCTGCAGAACAACCCTCTCCTTCTTGGGCCCCGTGCTTTGGTTTCAAAGCCAAATGCAATTAAGTCATCTTGATTAGATCATTAGAGCCTTCAGTGAAATCTGCTCAGTAACATGCCTGAACTTTCACTGTGGTTCCAAATGAATAATTTTTTGGTATTTGACTTTGCTTTGAAATGTGGAGTGCTCTTTGCCTGAAGGGGTATCTGGTTTTGTATAAACATGGAAGATTTCAGACCATGTGAGGGACATAGTGCAGAATAATTCAGCCATGCTCAAGTTCCTAAGTATTTCAGCAATATTATTAACAGTGTGTTCTGTATCTTGTTGAAAATTTTGCAAATCAGGGGACGTCTTCACAAACACGACTGGTAGAGCTCACCAGGCAGAACTAGCTGAGATCTTTCCCTCCTGTATAACTTCCATATGTTTCTTGTGTACATTCAGCACCAGACATCAAGTTTTTAAGGACATCTCCCTCCCTAGATACCTTGCTCCCATGGTACAGCCTGTCCCTCCAGAGTGGTAATTGAACATTGCAATACACTGAACTTTGGATATTGAATATTCTCAATGCTGGCATGAGGGCATCATTTACCACCAAAGGTGAATCCTTAGAGAAAATAGCAATTTGCTTTGAAAATTAGTCACTTCCACATGCCATGTACCACTGAGCTACTTTCTGTGGCAAGCCTCACCCCTTATCACACTGGTCTGTGGGAATGCACAGCCACCAGAGGCATGGGACATGCTTACTTTGCATGTCTTCACAGTATGGTAGGGGTAAGATATGGCCATAAGAATCACCAGTTGAAGAAAACAAGGGGAGGAATACGGAGGTAATAGTGAATGCTGAAAATATAGATACAAAACTGGGAAGACAAAATATACAGAAGAAATCCCCTTAACATCTGACACCATCAGCTGTGCCTCCACTTACTTGAAAGTAGCTGGAGCATTTCTTGTGATTAACTCTGTTTTTGTTTGTTTCTTTTTTTTCAATGCTAGAAATTCAGAGAGATTTACTGTGTGGTTAATCACTGCTCAGCGTGAGCTAGGCTAGCAGAATTTGAGTGCTTGACAATATTTGAGAATACAAAACATGTCTCTGTTTGAGTTGAGGTACATTGTTGTTAGTACCTAGTCTCTGGTTTAGTAAATACTAAGCAGTTGTTGTTTTCTTCTCAAAGATCTGGATCTGTATTGGCAGATGGGGGCTGTATTGTTTAGTTCTGGGTAAGACAAGCAGTTACAGCTAAAGCATAAATAGCGTGATGGGATCTACTTGCTTAATTAGCAAGTAATTTAAGGTATATTAGTATGAGACCTTTTGGTCAGAAACAAAACAGCCACTGAAAATTCAGTAAAGGCTGGTAATAGGGCACATTATTACTTTTATTCTCCATGGCATCAAACTAATAATTGATAGTTAACACCATTTTGGTAACTCTTATTTTAGAAGCCAGACTGTTAAAGCTACATATTTTCAGAGTCCAAAGCTTTTATTTGCAGTTTATAGAAATCCATTAATGCTTTAGACTTTACATCAGCTCTGTGCCATTGAATTCAACTATATGAATAGCTGACTTCTTCCTTCCAGCAAAATGTGTTCTTCACAGTAAGCATTTTTGTGCTCCTCTGAACCACTCCAGTTAACATAAGAAAATCAAGAAAAGGAATGATAGCCTGAAACATAGTTGGCCAACATTTTAATACTGAAATGTGTTTCTTTTGCCAGTAAGTTTACCGAAATTCCTTTTTTTTTTAAAAGTACAGTGCCTTTGGAAAACTGTAGTATTTACTAGGGAGGTTATATTTATTAACCAGAAAATAGTAATTGAAAAAGAGATGAAGCATGGTCTGTTGCTTTAGAAATTCTTCTTTGAATTGGCCAATTTTCAACTGTAAGGATGTCTTGAAGGATTTTATCCTCTTTATGCCTCCTAGCTTTTTTTCTCCCCACTGATAAAAGGTTTCTTGTGAGGCTTCTATTTTTCCAATAGACCGAGGAAATCTAAATTGCCTCTGGGTTTTTTCTTAGTTCTAATGAGTTAAGCCAAGTCCGGAAAGAATACGCACAAAATGGATAGATAGATGCAATATGGACATGTGTTTTGCTGTTAATACAGGATGTTGTGAAATAGCAGATTCAGGCATTAGGAATGCAGCACATTGAGGTGGTAGGTTTTGACTGTACTTGCAGCAATTTGCATAGCATTTTCTACAGGTCTTTATCAGTTTGCTTTTATTGCTGTTTCAGTTCCCATGATAAAGAAGTGGAAGACCCCCTTCTGGCAAAGAAACTTTTGCAAATTATGCTATTCAAAGGAAGAGTTGCCCTTCCTGATTCCACTATTCCATGCTCACCCTTAAAGATTTTTCACATTTATGGGTTTTCCCTTCTTTGTGCTGCCATCAGTTTTGACCACAGAAGAGATGTACTTTATCTTAACCAAAATGATCAGACACATACAATATTTTCCCAAGTGCTTTAATATCTTGTGATGCACTTTTAAAATACTGCTTTTAACCAAACAGGCCAATATTGAAAGAACTCAGGGAATGCCAAGTAATTCATAAGGCATATGTGAGACTAGGTATAGTCATGAGATGTTCTTAGCTATGGCCCATTGATGGTTTGTGGCAGTCTAGAGAGAGACCTGGCCTTTCACACATCACTGACTTTTCTTTTTCTTGCATGTGAATTAAACGAAGCTCAATCTATTCCATATATTGCCATACAGTTTTTTCCATATAAGTGCTCACAACATTTGATGCAGCTCTGCACCCAAGTGCAGTTGAGGTGCCATCACAGAGGCCATGACTGGAAGAGCTGCTGTGCTGTGGGCCACAGGTCCTTGTTTTGTTTGGTGATCTGCCCTGCACCAACATGAATGAAGTAGCTTGAGAGCTAGCAAAAACTGCTGCTTGGGGATTTGCCCACAGATTTAAATCTATGCAGCTCTATAGGCAACACCCAGCAAGTGAAGGGTGTATGGCTGGAGCTCAGTCTCCCACTGCTCATAGCCTCCTTCAAACTGCCCAGTGTGGGGCAATTTAGAAGTCTGTAGCTGCCTTAACTTAATCTGAGCCATAACATGGCTTTTATGGCCTCTGCTTCAAGGAGTTCAAAGTGTTCAAAGTGGCTGCTTGCCTTCATCACCCCTGCAGCCAAAATCAGGCACATCCCACCTATTAATGTGAGGTCTGGAGTTTGAAAGCTCATCTGAAAATCAGTTTCTTCACCTTGTGAAGGTTAACATTTGGTGGGGGGGTTTTATTTGGTTGGTTGCTTGCTCAGAGTATACATTTGACAGAGTAACAGGAGTTTGCAAACTGTTTTGCCTGTTACTTGGGCCAGATTAACACACCTTTCTCAGTGCCCACATGATAAATACTGCAGCTGGAGCTGCAGACTTCAACAAGCTAGTATCTGTCAGAGATCCTCGAGGGAGGGTTCCAAAGGGTAAGTCCTGTTTTTTTCTCCCTTCAGACCCCACCCCACTTTTAAAATGCTATCTAAGAAGGATTCACTCTAGACCATACATTTTCATTATTGGTCTAGTATTGACTAAGGCATAAAGAGAGAGTTGCCCACTTTCACAACAGTTTTTCTTCCAAGTTTCCTGAAAGTATTTCATGCAAATAGGACATGCAGGCTCTATTAACTAGATTGAAAGGATCTATGATGAGAGAGTATCTTGCCAAAGTAGCATTGTCTACAAATGTCTTTAAAGACACCTGTGGGGGGGGTTTGTACTCTTAGGCCACATAAACATTTCTTTTTTTTTTAAATTTTCATTTTCTTTTCAGGCAAGAAGTAGTAAGAATATCTTGCTAATTTAGAAACATACTTTTCTGGATGTTCTTCACTTTTGGGTTTTTTTCTTCACATCATTCTACAGTCTGCTTTTCTCCCATTCCTCTTGGTAGAACAACTTCAGTTTTCCTTTAGCACAGAAGCTTTCTTTGTAATTGTCAACATAAGCAATAATGTTGAGGAGCTCTATCTACCCTTACCAGTCAAACCTAAAGAAGGGTCTGTCTTTTTAATGAAAAAAAACCTCAACAATTTTTTGCAGTTTTAGACCATTAACTTAGAAACTATATAATCTGATACTGTGTTAGCTCTATGTCCTACAGAAAAAGTGGCCACATGCATTTAAACTTCACACCTTTGTGTTCTGAAATTCAGCAAATACTGTCCTAGCAATTATTACCATTCAGTACCTAAAATTCCTCCCTGAGAATTCTCTTTAAAGCTTTAAATTTTCCAGACAGTGAGATTTAATTGAAATATATAAGAAAAAATAATAGGTATTGGGAAGGAATCTAAACCATTGCTTGTAGAATCCACACAGTCCCTCAGTTTACATCCTGAAGGGATTTGTGGAATCATCAATTTCTTGAATTACACCATTGAATCATAAGAGACACCTAGGTATTGCTGCTACTAGATCCTTTGACTATGCCCTACTTTCTTCTGTTAGAGCTCTGGCAGAAAGATATATGACATGAAATTATTTATTAATAACTTCTGAAATTATAAGATTATTATTTCCTTTTAGAATTCAGTGTCCCTTCAGAAAAATGAAACATAATCTTCTTTCTTTCAGCAGTGTTGTACAACTTAAAACCTTGCCTTATTGGATACTATTGAAATTGCTAGCCATTTATTCAGTTCCTGAGATAAACAGAACTGAAAGCTCAGTCAATGCATGTCAGAGCAGATATGATCATCCACTAGATTTTTTTTTTCCACTTGGCTTTCTTACACTACCTAACCTTCAGTGAACTCCCTTTAACATCTGCTTTCAGAGAATTCTCCTCGATCCACCTTCATTGTCAGACTGGGTTTTCTGTTTGAGTTTTAGAAATAGAGAAATAATGATACTTCTGGGAATTTCAGTAACTAGAGAAAAATGACTAAAGATAGGAACTTGTTTAAGAGAGTTAAAGGGATAATGCAGTAAATGTGAATAGAAGTTTTGAATATGTTCATGTCTTCATAAGATCTTGAGTTACACAAATCAAAGTATCTCTTGTGTTTTTAATTACTTTTGCCCAGAATTTTTTTAAAAAAAGCCTCTCTTCTGCAAGTTCTTCACTCTCCTGCAGCAATATGCCAAAACATCCTATAGTATGGAATACTTGTCATACAACTATTATCTGCCACATAAACCATCTCTGCATCTCCTTTTGGAGTGGATGGAAATAGCAATGTTTTCTAGCTAGTCAACCTGGAGATCACTCCTGGGAACAATGATGCTTGTGTCATCAGTTTATGTTGTGAACAGCATGTTGAATCACATAGTGCTCCTAAGTATATCTCAGGGTCATGGTTTCTCTCAATCAGAATTGATACAAGTACAAGCAAGAAGATGATCTTTTGAGGACACTTAAGTGAAAATGTGTACGTCTGCAATGTACACTTAGATGCTGTAACATACCACACACAGAACGTTCCTTGCTAATATTTGCATGAGAGAACAGGAGGTCTTGATGTTTGGATATAGACAATATATGTTTTACTTCTCTTTGGAGAGAGAAGTTTTATTTCTATCCAAAAAAAACAGGCAAGTGAAGGATGAGGAACAGAGTGACAAACAAAAATACCCCCAAAAAGTAAGTATTGCTCCATGGCCAAAATAGGAATTCTTTTCTACCAGGCAAGTGAAGGATGAGGAACAGCGTGACAAACAAAAATACCCCCAAAAATTAAGTATTGCACCATGGCCAAAATAGGAATTCTTTTCTAGCTTCCAAGATAACACCAAAACAGAGCAGGCAAGAGCTACCACAGAATGTCTGCACAGTCTATGAACACACTCATTTTCACAAGATTAGGCACCTTCTCCCATGTTCAGACACACTGAAAAGGACCAATGCCAGTATCTTTTGCTTTATTAATCCTTTCCTGCAGAATCACCTGTTGGAAAGTGAATTATTCTCAGAAAATTCCTGAAAGATCAATACATTAGTGCCCATTCTTTCTTCACTTTGAATCTTTCAAATCTGTTTTTGAGGCCTAGAGACACTTAAAGAGAGCAACCTGTAACGATGAAACACCTCTTTTAATGCCTATAGTAAAACACATTCCACAAGCTCCTGTGGCATCAGGATTCCTTTTGGGTACATCCCTGTAAATCATGAGATACATACTCTCAGTAGTATCAGTAACCAGGCAGATGGATGATCTCAAGTACAAACCTACATTTTGTTCTGACTACAGTATTTATTGGCCAGTGAAGACTGTGCCACGAATTAGAAGACTGAGGCACAGGTTTTTCAATTATTTGTGTACACTGGGGTTTTTTTTTGAACAGATAACATTGTCTTTTGCTGAATTTAGGCAAGGGAAGGCACTGAGGAATATGAGGCCATTGAATACTCACACAAGAGCAGAAGAAACTATGTACTGCTCATTTGGCTTTGTCTGCTGAAGCTTACTTCATTTCAAAGTTTTAACCTTTGATTTGGTAAATTTTCAGCAATTTTAAGAATACTAATGCATATGTGCAAAGTAAACCAGTAAAAATTCAAATGTACATGCTTTTTTCACTGCATCTCCCTCTGATATGCAGAAAATGTATCTATTGGTTCATATTCATCATAGAATAACAGAATGGTTTGGGTTGGAAGAGACCTGAAAGATCATCTAGTTCCAATCCCTCTGCTGTGGAAAGGGACACCTCTCACTAGCCCTGGTTGTTCAGAACCCCATCCAGCCTGGCTTTGAACATCTCCAGGGTTATTAGGCTTGCTTTCTCCTAATTTTTGATACTTTGTCACTTAGGAGTGATGCTAGCACTAGAGCTAGAAAGCTTTTTGATGAACAAAGATGTTAAGATGTAAAGATCCCACTTTGGGAAATGTTTAAGCATTTAAAGAAAACACATGTACAATACAAGAAAATTTTAGAAAGACATCTCTCTTTGTAGTACATAAGAATATGGAATTTCATATTCCTTTCTGCATGAATGTGTTACAACACCTCCCCCAGGTTCTCCTTGGAAAAAACCTAAACTGTATTGCAAATTATTATCCACTGGCATGGGGCCTGGCCCCTTGCAAGTTGGAAACCATTTTATATGCTGTAGATTCTTTTCAGTTTTAAAACCCTGTGTTGGCTTGTGAACAATGATGACATCAACTGTTGAAATCCAGCTCTAGCTCAATTGCCTGCTCTGTATAGTCTATAAAGCCAGTAGCATTTGTCTTTGTTTCCAAATGGGATATATGTAAACTGACATTTCTGATTCATGAGCTGATGTTATGGTTTATTATTGGTCTTACATTGTATCTCTTAAACGTGAGTAGATAATTTCAAGAAGAAAGTTTTGCAATACATAATAAAACACATCACAATCAGGACTTTTGAACAATATATCATAGTTGACTATCTATAAATAAATCTGAAAATGAAATTAATATTTAAATATCCTTATCAACAAAACCTTACAGTGTTGTTTTGCAATAGTTATGTCAAAATAATTTTCCATAACCTAACATTGGCTGGCATTAATTAGCCCCTAGCACCATAGCAGTGATATCTGATTGTATCAAAACCAGCACTGACTCGGGATCTTGCAGAATTTCACTGTCTGTGTATAACATTATATGTAATTAATATTTATCTGTCTCACTTATATGAGATAACTGGTATTATGAGATAATAAGACTGACTTATTCTGCTGGATTCCACTCTAATTACTCTATAACTATTCAAGTGTAAGCCAGTATATGCTGCACAAAGGCATTTCTGAGCTCATATCTCTCTTGTAATTGTGTAGATGACAAGTATGTGTTTAAGAAAAGGTGAAAGGTAATAAATTTAGTTAATAGTAAAACAGGTAGGCTTTTCATGTTTGACATTGTAGTTCAAAGTTTTAGGTATTCTAAGAGAAAATGTAAGAGACTGTGCTTAGCAAAACCTCCTTACTGTGCTGACACTGTGATCCTTACAAGAGGTTAAGAGCAAACTTAACGTGGTGTATAAATATAATACTTTTCTATAGCAGTTTTCCCTGCAGTATGCTGGAAACTGTTCATGTGTTAATTATTGCAGAAGCCTTGTAAGATAGACAGGCACTGTGAGTTCTGTTGTATTTGGTAGATTAAGGACAGGAAAAGTGGTTTTTTAAGGACTAAAATGAGAACTAAAGCTCGTTAACTCTTAGACCATAGAAAGCTATGCTTGGACACTTGGCCTACTTAAACAGTTTGTGTTTGGTTTTTTTTAAAGGGGAGGGGATTGTTGCACCTTTGGAAGATTACTGATGTATGCAGTTGAAAGTGAACATACTGTGGTCAAGGGAATTCTGACTAATCAAATTTTTCTAAGAACACTTTAGTATGTCAAGAAATAGCTGTTAAGAGAACACTCACCAAGGAATGAGGTTGCCACTACTCTTCACTGATTTTTGTTCTTTACCCAGGTTGCCCTCAATTAAAATTCTCTAAATTGTATCTGCTCTAGAGCTTATTTTCTGAAAAGAAATTGGAACCATTGAAGCATAGAAATTAAGTAGTTTTTGTTTTTTCATAAGAGATGAGCAGAAAAGCAAGCGACTGGGTTGAGTCCTCAGCATCCTGATGTAGGTACTATACTGCACAAACTCTTTCCTAAAGTTGTCTAGGGCAGTAGTTGAAATGGTGGGTCTTGGCAGAGACATGCAGTTCCCATCATTTGGAGTTGTGGGGTTTAAGTTGTTGGAAAACCTGTCCATTAATGTTGTTTTGTCTTCTGGAGGAAGACAGCAGAAAGGTGGAACAAAATGTGTGTAGACATTTTTGTTTATGCTGTCTTCTGAGTAAGTACTATATAGTTTTTTTCTCCTAGGATTAGGGAGAAACTCCTCTAACCTTATCATTTTGAACAAGAAATAATCCAAATTTTGATTACTTTGAGCAACTTTTTAAGGTTTACTTGGATAAGCTGATCACAGCCTAGAAAATAAGGTACTCAACAGTGAAGGCCAAATTATGTCCAAAAGAAAGAACTTACAAGAAAAACATTACAATTAAATCTGAGCAATAGAAGATGATAAGTCCATGCATTTTTCTGCATTTCAGAGGACATTGTTCTCAGTAGACCATCAGTTCTCACTACACACACCATACTGTGCTCTTCAGTGATGGTTATTGTATGAATAACCAGGTCAGCCAGTTGTTTAAATAAAGTTGGGAGAAAAATACCACAGAAAAATGAGAGAGAGAAACAGCTATATTCTTTAAACATCATATTTTCTCTATTATTATTACTTACTTTTCAAAATACTGGAGACAGCTCATGAAAATCTTTTCCTTCTTAGGTCATCATTGTTTCTTTATTCCTTTATAAAAATTCATAATTTTTTTTTTTGTTGTTTATCTTCAGCAATATATTGTACTTCCAAGAAGAGATGATAATGATAGGAGGGAGTGAATAATAGGGGAGATAGACTATTGGAAGCAAAGATACTGTATTTGTCTAATTGTCCCAATTTCTAACTGTGGGACAAATACAGAAAAATGATAAAAAATATTCTTGACATTGACTTAGTAAAGTTTAGTGTCTGAGTCCATACTTAAACTGCCAGATAGCTCAGATATTTCATGTCAGTGGCTGAAAACCCCCAATAGAACCACTAATTCAAAATTGCTCTGTTCCCTGCAAATCTTACCAGAATTAGTAGGAGGCATGGCAAGGTACTTCCTTGTAAACTCATTATGCCTCATTAGACAACCAACTTTGAGATCTTTGGCCAGTGTTTTTTTTTCAGTTTTCCATATCTGTACAATGGAGACTTTTCGCATATAGAATTTTGCATCACAAAAGAGTGATGCAAGTTCAGATTCACAGATTCAAATCAGGTTCAGATTGCCTTAGAGAAACTAGACCCAATCATCATTTTTTCTTAAGCCTGCACCAACCAGTCTGGGTTTGCACATTGCATTGCACAGTAATATTTAAATTCTGTAGCAGGGGACAGACAAATCATAAACACAGGAATAATTTCTTTTATGTATTGCCTTGGTTACTTTTATGTGAAATGTGGAAAAAGAAGAGTCTGATAAGCACTCAGCCCTGTAGGTGTTAGAGCCCAAGAACAACAAGTGATCAGTTCATGTGTAATTTTGTTAATTAAAATAGGCTCATGGACTTCTTACATGATTATTCTTAATTATGTGCTTAATTATATACCTCAAGCATAAAGCCAAGACTGAAATATACAATACTCTGCAGGTTCTTGCTTAAAACCCCCTAGATTTATAAGTCATCTAAGGTGAGCAAGAAATTATGGTTTTCCTTGATATTGCACATGAACTGGAGTGTAGATACAAAGCTGTATTTCTGTTGAGAGATTAAAAAAATAAGACATTTCAACACAGCATCTCCGTGTGGATGGAGAGACAGCAAAAGGGGGACAGCTATGTCACCCTGGAGAAGTTCTGAGCCTCTTGAACACCAGACTGTTTTCTGCTTTAAAGTTGTAACTATTTTCTATCTCTTAAAAAGCATGATTTGGACTATGATCTAGATTCCCTTGAGATTTTTTAAAATATTTGTCTAGTTATAGCTGTTTACTTTTAACATTTACTAAATAAATTATATGAAATTATATAAATCAATCTTAGCATTTTTTACAAGAACTGAGAAAAAGACAAAAACAACAGTGAAGAAGAGACCAATTTCTTTTGTTGTTGTTTGGAAATTAAAACCAAAATAGCTTGCCAGGTTAACACACATCATTTTCAGCTGTAATGTTCAATGAGTTGGAGCCAAAGAACATGCACAATTTGACGGATGCTGTAGATACAGAGTATGCTGGAAAATGTAAATCCTGAAACATAAGAAGTCCTGATGTTTTGTGCAGACTTCTTCCTTTGCTATCTCTGACTGCATTCCTAGTTTACATTACACTGGTCTTTTGTTTCTGTGCTTCCTTTTGAATCATTTGTCATTGGCCATCACCCTTGTTCCACCCCTTTTCCCCCAGCTCTGCAGTTGTTTAAATGCTGTCTTGTAGATTGTCTGCAGTTGATCCTGTACATTGACTGTTTTCATGTGGTAAAAGACTTCACCCTTTCCCTTCTTTGGCAGATACTTGTGCACTGTATATTTCTGTTGGAAGAACCTCTTTGGCCTGTTCCCAGCTGAATTACTGTCCTGACTTTTTCCCATCCCAGCACTGTTGAGAAACACCATTTTCTTGCATCCTCCCCGCAAAACCATTGTGCACAGGAAATAGGCAGTTGATCCTAATTTCCTTCCTTCAGTTTCAAGCTGTTTAAGAGGACTTATGAGTCAGCATCTCCTTTAGTTGTATATCACCATCTACATACTCATCTCTAGCCCTTTGTGTTCTCATTATCATTTCCCTGCAGCTTCAACTGATTGCATGTCTCTGCAGGATCTCACCCAGACACTGTAAACCTAAAGAACACTAATTGTCATTGTAATGTCCTGGGGTCCTGGCTTAACTCGCCTTTGCTTCATAGCATACTCCTGCGTTTCTCTGATTTTAGCCACTTCTTGTCTCAACAACAGTGTCATCATCCTGGGTCATCCATGATAAATTTAATGTGCTTAATGTATTCTGCTTCTGTAAGGACTGCCCTTTTGAAATCAATCAAAAACATAAAGCAAGGGCATATTACACAGGCTGAAAAAAGAGGGGGTAAAGCTTAACATGCTCCTCAATTTCTCCTCTTTTGCAGCGCTGCCAGTACCTCAGTGAAAAGGCACTTCAGCTTGTATGTCACTGCCAGTAAGAACAGCAGTGCTGCATTCCTTCGGAGGGAGCACATTGTGCTCCTAACACCCTTCTGTGACATTATTTCAGACTGACTCAGGGGGACAGATGTCTCCTACTAAATCATCAGCACAAATGTCTCAAGCATCTGCGTTTTCCTTTGGAGACTTAAATGTCAGTGTTCAACAGGCCTGATCCTGCTTAAAATGGTGAATACTATCCTTTGATCTGCTTAGCAAGCAGATCCCACAAGGCAGACTTGCAGTTCATTCACCCTTGTTTTGAGGGCCCTGGGATAATGACTAATACAGTCAGTCAGCCCCAAGATATTAATCCTTGTCCTCCCTAAATTGCAGCGTGCTAATTCTTTTGGGTACTACCTTACAAGTGGTATTCACCAGATTTTTCTTATAACTTTGATGGGATTCAGCAGATTCCTGGCAACTTTGCTTCCTCCTATGACTCTTAGCTTTTTACACCTTTTTTCTGGGGCCACTACTTGCCCCATTCAGATTTAAAGTTCAAAAGCAACATGTTTGTCAGCTGTTTCCTTTGTCTCTGGTACCTTTCTCATTACGATAATGACTGGCTCCCGAGATTAGTTTTTCTCCATGTAATACTCCTTTCTGCTCATTGCCTGCCGTTAATGATGCTCTGCAACCTTTCCTTAGCTGAGAGCTGTGTCCCAGCCCCAGCTTCTACTCTCCTTGGCCTCTAATATTTTCCACTTTTTTTCCAGAGGAAATTACTTATCGTCTTTCGTTGTGTTTTTGCATATGTCTATCTGCCTGTATCAATGTTTCCTTGAATGCCAGTCTAACATGGACAAGCCTTGGTACCCCTTGTGTTCTGGCTATTTGCTTTTTCAGCTCCAAAAGACTTAACACTAGTTTCAATAGGAGTCTTTCTGCTCTGGGGGTGTTTGGTAACAGATTGACATTTTTCCATCTAATTTGTACAGGCCCATCTTTTATAGGTTTGCCTTGTGCTATTCAAGCTGGTCAAGTAATATTCGTTCAAGGCAGTTAAGGATCTGCACTCATATATGAGAATGAAATCACAGGCTCTGTGCAGCTCCATTTAGGAGCATGGGATCCTATCTGCTGGCCAGCAGAGGTTGCTCAGAGCACATTAGTTAAGTGCTCAGCACTCCACAGCTTTTTATTTCTTAGTAAGTCAAGTCTAGGGGTTTTTAATCTCCAGCATCCTGTTTCTCCTATTTCTCATGCTGGGCATTTGCTTTGATGCCTCCTCTCTCTGGAACAATGACAGAGTGGGTCAGGGAAGCAGGAGACAAGGGATTGTCCCAGGAACCTGTCTCTGCTGTGAGAGTGATTGCAGCCCTTGCTGCATTTGGAAATTGTAAAGCTCTCCTTGAATTCGTTTCCCACCATTGTGGACTATATATATCCACATGTATGCCCACAGATGGAAAAAAAAATCTCCTACAATCTGGGACTAAAGGAAGAAATAGATCATTATTGTTTTCCCTCTTTAAATACCCTTGAGGTCATCAGAGTGCTGATGAAGGCATCACTGTGGTGTTGTGTTTGGAAAGAAATACAGACAGTTAAGAAATATTTTGGAAAGTTCCAAAGGAAGCCATGCTTCAGGTTTGGATTCAGACCCAAATGTCTTCAAATTTCATTCATAATACAGTCTTTACGTGGGCTGGAGTGATGGTCTTAATTATATTTCTCCCATATTGGCATGTCTAGATCTTCTTTAGGAGATCCAAAGTTTGCTACATGAGACCGTGGAGGCCTGGCCACTTATCTTCTCCTGCTACCTTGTGCAGGAATCAGAGCAGCCTGCTGCTGCACTGCTGTTGCAGCTCTGTATTTGTGTGAGGTTCATTTTTTCCTGTAAGACTGTATTTATTCAGAAACATTAACTCTTAATCCTGCATCACTTTCACATGACTTCAGATCAACTCCCTTAAGAGGAGGGAGAGACTTCTGGATCTAGGTGGATGAACTTTATGTATTTTAACTGCAAATCTTCATCTATAAATACCATGCTGTGATGAGAGGAGGGGGAGAGTTAGGGATACAGACAACATTTTCCCTGAAATGAGGGTGGGAACCCCTGCCGTTTTCCTCAAGCATCCTCATTTCCTTACCCACTCTTAGGTCAGAATTGATGTTTCACTTCCACTGGGACTTTGGAAAGTCCAGAGAAAAGTGAAACAGTTGTAATTCTCCATGAGGTGGCAGGATTTGAGGAAACTAAGTAGCTCAAGTTGATCCTATACAATGGCTTTAGGGAGGGCTGTTTCACTCTTTTAATGTTGCCATTGAGGGGAGTAATGTCCCTTCTGAAGTGTGGGCTTGGTGTGTAATGATTCCTGAACGTCAAGCAAACATGCAGAATGAATTTTTCCCTTGGAAGTCTTGTGTATTTGGCATTGAGATGGGATTTAGTCCTTACAGAATCCATATTTTTTTTTTTCTTTTTAAGCAGAGTAGTTTAATAAAGGCCAAAGAGGACTTGTCAGGTTTGCATGTGTGGGGTGGTGACAGTATAAAAATATGAAAAACCCTAATACAGTTTTGGTATTACTGAGATATGAACAGCAGACTGTTTTGTCTTTGTGGTTTGGAACTGGAATTTATCCAGTTGTTGCTGGAAGGCTACATTTAATTTGTACTGTGTTTGCATAAATAGCTTATTTGTAAAAATCACATTTTACTTGAACAATTCTAAATTATGCACTTATCATGGGGAGAAAAATGATCTATTGTTCTCTTTAAATAAAATGGTACTGCCCTTCCAAAGTATCCAAGGGACAAAAACATGAAAAATCACAGTATACTTATGTGTTGCTTATCTCGTCCCCAGAATCAGCTCATATCCTCTGGGTTTGTAAAATTCAAAAGATTTTTTGAATTACTCTCTTAATTGTGATGCTGGCATTATAATTACTTGCTAAATAAGATTCTTTAACAATGACGTCCTTGTTACCAAACCAGTTGCATTTCTTTGCCTGGTATGAATAGCCTTATGCTCTAAATGGGGCAGCAGCAGTTGTGAGAACCTGACTCTGGTTGAAGGAAGAATCAATTGCTTAGAGAAAAATTTTTAGAGCACTATACAAAATCTCTTTTACCCCCACCTCCACCCGCAGGCAAATGCAGATTAAGGAAAATACAGGGCCTCCACCTCCGCAGACTCAAACAGCAGTAGGCAATTTCCCCTCCAATTATTCATGTGTTGGAGGGAAAAAATGGTCGGGTTTTTTTGGCCCTTAAACTCCTTTTAGCACATTTTCACATTCTGTGGGCTTTAAGATCAGATGTAGAATAATAAAGAGAGATGTGATTGGAGAATACTTTTTAATCATACCATAGTTTCTTTTATTCCTTTTTAAGTTGTGGCTGATCAAAGGTTATACATTATTTCTAAGTTCTGCTTGAAGGATTCCATGTGTCTGTAGTAAGTATGAAACCAACAAAAAAGTGTAATGATTGCTGCTAAATCCAGCCAAAAGTTGTATAATTTCTCATGAAGAATGCACATTTTGCCATTTCTTGTCAGATATGGTTGCTAGATATATCTATGAATCTGTGTGGCTCAACTTTTAGCCATTAACTCTTATATTAGACGAACATTCTCCATTTCTTTGACACACAACCACATGTAGCACATCTGATCTGAGTCCAGCAAGTCCTGAGAATATTGATTATTAGGTACTGATAGAGCATATTGTTCCCTGGCACACATGCATTTCCTTCTTTATTTTTCAGTGCCTCTTCTCTTCTCTTCTCTTCTCTTCTCTTCTCTTCTCTTCTCTTCTCTTCTCTTCTCTTCTCTTCTCTTCTCTTCTCTTCTCTTCTCTTCTCTTCTCTTCTCTTCACTCAGTATACTTTCAGTACGTACAGGTTATTCTTTTTTAATTTCTATTGTTCTCCTTTTTCTTTTCCTGTTAACAATTATCTCTCCCCCTTCCCTTCTTTTCTCTCTTTGATCCACAGGTTTTGCAGTGCATGTTGATCTCCCTTCATTCAGAACTTGACATTCAAAGGTACTTGATGAAAATTGAATCCTCTCAGAGAGTTAGTACTGTACTTTCTTTTTTCTGCACTCTGCTGTGAATTGAGTTTGTTACCCTTTAATTGTGTTTGTCTTGCTTCACAACTAGCGTTCTCAAATAAATATGGATCTGCATGCTTTGTTTCTCTGTATTTCACAGCAGTGAAGTATCATTCATATAGATTAATTGCATATGGGAGTGTGATGCATGTGCGTCCTTTGATAATTTTTTAATTCTGACTTCCTTTAATGGCATGATAGATACAAATTCCACACTCTTGTCTTAGATGCTCTGAAATCCACCAAAATTCAGTGGGAGATCCTAAATAAATAAGTGATCCCTAACAGCTGTCCCTATTCTAGCTTTATTTATGTATTTATACATACTTGGAACAAGTTCAAGGGGTTAAAGTCTTGCTGAAAAGTTAAGGGCAGCTCTGTGGACACCGCAGCAAATATTTTTGCATTGAACATGCAAAAGAGTTTAGTTCTGCAAATTGTAGAATTATCTTATATATACACTGTGCACCTGTGAAGTCACCTGTATCTCACCTTTTATCCTATTGAGCTTCGCTTCCATTTCTATAGGGCTAGTAATGCCATATAGAATGGATGTCTACTGCAGTTATCTTTTTTCCCCACCCCGGCAGTGAATCTGCAGATGCCTTGTAGATAGGTATATAAAAGGTGCCTCTGCATGGTTCCTACAACAGTGCAATCATAAAAGTGCCAAGACAACACGTGCTGCAAGCAAGGAGTGAGGCCTGGGAGCATGCAGAGTGCACAGTGGCTGATTTGCACCTGAATTGTCACTTCCCGACTTGTTGGGTTTCCACTTTCAGGAATTAAGTAGGCCAATAAACATGCCAACCACAGAGGAGGGTGGAAGAGGCAGAACTGTGGAGAGCAGTAAGGCTTCTCCATCCCTTGCCAAAGAGATGGCCTCGAGGGAGGGAAATTGAACCAAAAGGGCAGGGTGACAAGTTGGAAGAGAGGCGCAAGAGACGCTCCACAGCATCTCTCCTCCAGCAGCCCCTTAACTCTTCCCAGGTGCCAGAGCAACAAGTTCTGGTAGGTGCTTCATCATATGTTTACTTCCATGAGTAGAGGCTAAAAATAAGTCCCTGGGTGGGTGTGCCAGAGGCAGCTCTGCTTTTCCCGGGCGGTTGTTCTTGCTGGGCTCCGCACACTTCGCTCCCACTCCGCAGCCCTCGTGTCAGCGGCTCTTTTTTCAGTTATTTTTAAAATAGCATGGTTAATTAAGAACTCCTGCTTGGCTTGTAGAAACACAGAAAAACAGGTTTTTCCAGGACCGTTGCATTGTGTTCTTTGCTTTGGGAAACAGACTCCACAAAAACAGACCCCTCCTCCTGTTTTCCTTAGGGACATGTGTGGGAGAACAGGGATGGGTAGATAATAATAATTTTCTTGAATCAGAACACACTATCCCCTAGGTACGTTTAGGCATCTGGTGTATATCCTCCTCCCCTCCCGCACCCCCCCACCCCTCCCAGTTTTTGCATGTGGTTTTAAGCATGTAAAGATCTTTCCCCTTTAATCAGCATAATGACAGTTTTTGTTTAAATGATCCCTTTTAATCTTCACAGTTCTCATGGCGGGTTTGGGGGTTGAGTTACCTCACCCGCTGCTGATGAAACGCAGCCATCTCCCGGATGGAACAAAGGGTCATGCTGCCTTGTGAATACTTCACAGTAGAGTTTTTCAGGAGGGAAAAAGAGAAATAGCTTCCAACTGAAACTGCCATAAGATTTTCATTAAGACAAATGTTGATGTCCAGGCTGGAATTTATAGATAACTTATTTAAACAAAGTAATAATAAACTGAAGCTGTGATGCAAGAATATGACAGAGACTGTGAAAGAACAAAATTTGCTGTGAGCAAAATTGATGGAGCCACAGAAGCCTTTGCAGGGAAAAATAGTGAGGTGATCAGTGACTTTTTAAATTTGGCTATCACGTAGAAATAAATACTTCATGCCATGAAGCATTAGAATGAAGCAGAGAGATATATGATTTTATTTTAAAGATTTCCTTAATTCAGTATGACTTCTGCTTTTTACAAGTGGGGGACTAATAGCTTTCTCTATTGTTTTGCTTCAATTTCTAGCCTAAAATCTCAAGCTGGCATTTGTAGAAAGAGAAAAACTTGGATTTGGAATGAAACATACTGAGAAATAATTTTACACTTTAATGTGGATGGCTTGGGTTTTTCTGATATTTCACATATTCCAAAGAGATGCCACAGCATGTTGCATATTTCAGTCTGGACTTGTCTGGACCAATTAAGCTGCTCTTAGTCGGGCTGTCGAGTTCCTTAGGGCAACATTTTCAAATGCAAGTTCCTGCAATTAAACATCTGAATAAGAGGTCTGGCAGCGTTAAGTGCTGAGCACCTACAGCTTTTATTGCTCCTAATGAATATATTTACTGTAAACACACAGCTTTCCTGAAAAACAGGTTTCAATTTGTCTAGGTGCTTACAGTTAAAAACCAAAGTTTGAAAATGTTGCTCCATGTCAGTCATTTATAACAGAATTTCACTTTTTCTGCAAACTCTGAGGATCAACAAGCTGAAGAGCAAGCCATGGTCCTGCCAAGGGCAAGCAGCCTGTGGATGTGCTGCTCAGTGATTCATAGCACTCAGGATTAAAAGAAATGGGTTTTGGCGGTTTGCCACAGCAGGGAGCATGCAGCTGGCCACCAACAGGAGCTAGCAAAGCTCCTGGGAAAACGCAGAGATTTTTAGGATGATTTGAATATCATTCCAAGCCCCAAACATGGCAGATAAACTCTGGCACATCATTAGATATGTTTTTATTCCACTAGGTGAAAGAAACTGGGGTCAGCATCGGTGAATACACGGAGTGGTGGTAAAAATCCTGTCATAAAGAGAGGAATTTTGCCTTCAAATAAATTCATAAAATTGAGCCAAAGAGCCACTCGGTGGGACATCCTGACCCCACCACTGCTATGAGCTCTGGTAGTGTGTGGCCGTGACTGAACATTACTGCTGCTGTTGGCTGAGTTATCTTTCCCTTTTTGCCGTTCACGATGGGAGGGAAGGTGAATGCTTTCTATTTTACCTTACTTGGGAAAGTTCTGGCTCTGTTTCCTGCCTTCCTCAGAGCACTGGGGCTGTACCTCAGGTTCACTACACTGGATGGCATTGCTTTGCTTAGTGACCGCGCAGCAGGTGAGCTGGGGAGGGCTCTGTGGTTCGGCTCTGTTGGCATCTCTCCTGCGAGGGATGGCGAGCTCAGGCTCTCCTCGGCATCGCCGGCAGCAGCAGCAGCATCTGTAGTGCCACAGAGCAGGGGCAGCTCGGGCAGCATCCAGCGCAGAACATGCCTCAGAGCCAGGGAGGCTGCAGGCAAGTGGGGTACCTTGGTGCAGTGCTAGGGGTGGTGGGCAACCACGGTCAGGGATTGCCTCTCTCCTTCATCAAGGAGGAAAGAATTCTGGCCGTTCATACCATAGGAATCAATATTGCCACCGAACTGAGCGTGCCTGTGAGCGAGAACTGGCTTTGTAACTTTTTGTCATTGATTCGACAGCAAACTCTGAAACACTTGAGTTCAAAAATACAGAAATAAAAGCCAGAGACAGATGCTAGCCCAAGAACAGGCATCAGGGAAGAGTCTAACACCTAGAGAATCCGAAGCTGTGGAGTGGGCAGTTGCCCTCCTGCTCTCTCCAGCTCTGGAGAACACAGATCCAGGCTCGTGCCTGCTCCTGCCGTAGTACCATTTCCAACTGATGGGGTCTGAAAGAAAGATGCTATAGATTTTTGCATCTCCTAATGGTGAAATAGCACACGGAGAAAAGTGAGCTTGTCATGAGAGAGAGTTTTGTGTTGCATTCAGCTGCTGAATCATCTCCCCACCCCCAGTTCCCCTAGTGAGAGAGAGTATCCAAATACATCCATTGCACAGATGTAATGCAAACTTTAGTTTATATAGACATGTATAAGCATTTAACTTTCTGAGAAAGTGCTATGGAAAAAGTATGGAAAATGCTTTAAAATAAGAAAATGTGGGTAGTATTCACTTTCTCTTCAACAGTAATATGTCACTAATAGTGTGTCCAGACAAATAAAACCCTGTCGTTGTGTTAATATAGGACCCCAAAGACTCTATATCTGTGGAAAATGCAGATACATCCTTCAGACAATGATAACTTGGATCTGACACAAATGTGAAAAAGAAATGTTATCATTGCAGTTCATAAGAACTCATGTGTTGTGACAATATTTTAGAATTAATAAACTCATCATACATGAAACACAGACTGTTTATATGCATATTTGCAGTCTGTCACGTATCCTGTAGCCATCTTCAGCATAAGTCCAAGGACAAATAATTTACTTGAAGGTCAAGAAAAGTAGGTTTCCATTTTTCTACTAATTTTTCTTCTCTATTTGAAATGTCAAGAAGACTTTTAAGTGGGGGGGGTTTTGCCTGTGCTACGTTCTTTAGAGCACATGATTGCAAAGAGTTGTTTTACTAGCACTATATTATTTTTTGATGTCTGTTTTTACCATTTGTACACTGGCAGGAGTGCTAGCAACTTCGAAGATATGTATGATAAGATTATTCTCCTGAACAGATAAGTTTCTGTCAAGATAAAGGCTAAGGAAGTTCCTGGAGACAGGAAATAAAAAGTGCAAACTGATCAAGAGATGAAATTAAATCTTTCTTCAGGTTATGGGATTTTTTTTCTTAGTTCTGTTTTGTCTATGAAAATGTGTGAAGCAAATTTGCAGGAGAGATTTTTTAAAAAGGGAAAGAAGGAAAAATATTTCAGTTATATAGATTAGTATGGAAATGAGCATAAAAGGATGCTATGAAGAGCAGAAATGTAAAACCAGGGAGAACAAAAGGATGAAAGAATTAGTGTGGAGACATATGAGTAGAGGACCAGAGGCAGAAGAATGCACAGAACTTGATGAACATCTCTGGTGCCCCATGACTACTTATTACACTGGCATCTCTGCAGTATTTCACTCTTCCTTATTCAGGTACCTTCAGATTTCATTCCTAATTATTTGCCATTTTTTTGTGTTCTAAGGGCCTTGAGCTTTTTTTTTTTTTTCTGCGTCAATGAAAGAACTAAATCAGATATATTAACAGTGCTTACTTTGGACAAGCTGTAAAACAGACATCAGTCATGAGACATGATTAACTACAGTTTTATTTCTTCATCAAATCCCAAGAGTAGTCGAGACATCTTCTGTAACTGCTACCTCCATGTGCTAGAGTTAAATGTATACCCTGGAAAGGTTAAAATAATCTATATTCTTGTTAACACAATAGTATATCCTAAATGAAATAGTTATCTCAAAGCACTCTGTAATTACATGTAAGTTTTTATCCTAATTGTTCATCCTTATTTTGGCCTTTCCTTTCTGATGAGCTTCTTACCCAGAACTTAGCACAGGCAACATCTTTTGTCAGAGAAGTCCTTAAGGAGGTTGAGCTCTACTCAGCTGACTGAAAAATGAAGCCTGTTGCACAGAGAAACATGCTGGGGATAGTTTCCTAGCATATAGCTGGGGGGGGAAGATTATGGCTGAGTGGGGAAATGCAACCTAACTCGTATTGGCAGAGGGGAGAGAGACCCGTTCTGAACCTTCTTCTGTTTTCTGGAATTTATCCCAGAGGTAGCTTGGAATGTGCTGGCATTTCCATGGGTTTGTCTGCCTGTGTGGAGTATCTGTTTCCACGTGTTTTAATTTGGATTGTGCAACTCCTTGATGGGCATGTCTTGAGTTTTCTCCTCTGTTAGAGATGATGGGTTTTTTTTGCTACAACACCGTCCTGACTCTCATAGCAGCAGTCTACACGGTGACTCTAGTTGGATTCTGATGGGCCCTGAAACGTGCACTATTGGGGTTACTATTTATTTTGTAAATATTGTGTGCTAATTCCTGAAAAGTATGTAAAAGGACACTTCCTGAAGCAATATTTTTAAGCTTTTTAATAATTTAAAAATACCTTAGTGAACATTCTATGGAAAAAATAGATATGGTATTACTTACTAAGTGTTTATTTGCCATCTGTCTTATTTATCTTGCTTGATATTAGGATAAATATGCTGAATAATTATCACAACGGTTGAATAATGCTGAAAGTTTCTGCACTGCTCACTTCAACTATCTTTACAAGTCCTTGTAGGCTCCACAAATGTTGCTGGTTCCCTCCCCACATCATGGGTTTGTTTTCCTAAGAAGTGCTACCTAGGAATCTGCTCAATTAATAAGTAGCATTAAGCCTAATGCTTGTTGCCAATAATAAAACTGCTTTCCTATTAAATATGCACTCATATCTCTCACTTACTTGAATAGCCACTCTTGTTGCTGAGTTTGAGAATTTTTTTATAGTCTGTTTAAAATTCAGAATTACTCCTGAAATGCAGTGTTTACAGGAGCTGAGCATGACAAATAGCTTGAAGCCTTTCATAAACACTATGTGTACATTTGGTGGAAGTCATTAATAGCTTGCATTGGTTTTATGTTAATATTACTCCACTTACTAGTGTGGAAATACTATGGATTTGTACTGGTAGATTAAGAGGAAAACTAGGCTTCATATCTGAGCAGAATCCATGATGTGCCTCTGCCTTACTGCAGAAGGTTGCAGTGTTGATGGTGAAGAATGGAGGCTGCTAAATGGGATCTTATTTTGTGTGGTGGGTTGACCCTGGCTGCTTGCCAGGTGCCCACCAAGCTGCTCTATCCCTCCTCCTCAGCAGGAGAGCTGGGGAGAAAATAAGATGGAAAAAACCCATGAGTCAAGATAAAGGCAGTTTAATAAAGCAAAAGCAAAGGCTGCATGCAGAAGAAAAAGTAAACAAATGATTTATTCTCTATTTCCCATCAGCAGGTGATATCCAGCCACTTTCCAGGAAGTAGAGTTTCAGGCTTCAGTACACATAGCAGTTGCTCCAGAAGACAAATGTAATGACAAATGCTCCCTCTCCTCCTCCTTTCTCCTAGTGTTTATTGCTGAGTAGTCATCATATGGTATGGAATATCCTTTTGGTCAGTTTGGGTCATCTCTCCTGGCTATGTCCCCTCCCAAGATGTTGCCCACCCATAGCCTACTGGGTGAGTGGAGGAATGTTGGAGACATTCATGCTCTGTGAGCCTTGCTCAGCAGTAGCCAAAACGCTGGTGTGTTAACAACACCTTTCTAGCTACCAATACAAAGCACAGCACTCTGAGGACTGCTATGGAGAAAATTAACTCCATCTCAGCCAGACCCAATATATTTAGTCACAGTAATGATATCATTGTCATCCATGGGGATCTGGGATGTTGTATATTGGGTCCTAAAGCATTGCCCCAAGGACAGTCAAAGAAACACAGTGTTGCTGGGGTTGGCTCCATCTGTGGAAGACATGCTGACAGGATGCACTGGGCAACTGCACAACGAAAGCTGTGTCTGTTGCTTCTGCTAATGAAGTATCCCCTTACTGCTCAAATATGCACCTGTTCATGTGTCACTGAATAATACACATGCAACTGCATGTCTCCAATGACATCTAGGGATTTAAAATTTTCTTAAAGAGAAAGCAATCCCCTTCCCAACAAAGCCTGAAATAAAAGTCCTTTTGCAGGTTGATTTTGTTGTGCTTTTTTTTCCTTTTCTTTTTGCATCTTGTTTTATTTTTAGTTATGGTTTTCTAGGAAGTGAGATTTATGTGCCTTCTAGCTCCCTGTTAACAGATACATACAGATAAGTTATTAATCAGTACAAGGAACTGCAGAACTGTAATGTCTTGGCTTGGTAGTATTTCCGTAATGTGCCTGTGTAAACAAAATTCTTCAGCAGTGACGGTTCCCAGGCCATTTTGGAAAGCTGAATGAAGAAGTACTGACTTATCAAATTCCTTTTCTGTGTTTGCAGGTCACTTGTCGCCTCTGTAAGTTTTCCGGCACAAGCCCCTGAATTTACAACCTGCAGACTAGTGCTGACCGTGTCAGAGGCACTTCAAAGCATACTTTAGTTTGCTTAGAGCAAATGTTGTTAGCTTTAAGTCCTGGATAAAATTCAATGCTCTTGAACAATTGTTCACTGCAGGACATTGAATAATACCTATTATTTTATTATAAGCATTTCAAAAGTGAGAAGTTCTGGAGGATTGGCTTTCTTCGGTGGTATTTCTAATCATTGTAGTTTGTAAGCAACTGTGCAATTTGGCACCAACAGGCCCCTATGGTCTAATCTAATAAAAGTTAAAGTTCTTCATATGTTCAAGGTCACATAAGGAATATTATGTGATGTGTGCTCTTGCTGAAATGAGCTCACCTCATTTCACTTGAAAAACAACTGAAAGAACCAGATGTCAGCAAGATAAGTCATTTTGGCTTTCCAGGAAGAAGCACAATCTTTTCTGGATCTTGACAGCATCTTCAAACCTAGAGTTGAAGTTGGTTTTGATACAGGGGATTTTTGACATAATAGCTTCTGACCTTAAATGATAGTGGAGAGAAAAGCATATAAGTTTAATGACATCTTCTGCCTGGAAGTGATTATAGACTTTTATAAAGCTCATATTTACATACTGGGTTTGGAACCAAGTAAGCTTGCTTTGCTTTGCTTTGAATTTCTGCTCGTATGGTGTCTGTTCCCATTTGTTGTGATACAGTTTGATTGAGAGACTGGGAAATGATTCTTCCAAAGTAATAGTAACACGTGGTTGTGGGAGTTTCACTAAACAGTATTAAGTATGCTTCTCAAAGCAACCCCTTCTTGTAGAAAGCACTTACAATGTCACTTATGGTTCACAAAAAATGTTCAGAATGTTGTATTTCCTATTGAGTGTGTTTTTATTAGGCAGATCCTTCAATGAAGAGTTGGTAGAAGTGCATAAACGAAACCAGATCTCTCCCTTCCTGGAAGAGTTGGGTTTTTTTCCCAGCAGCTATGTTTAGCAATATACTAGTATGATTGCTCAGTAAAAATCATAGTTAACTTGGTCAGTTAATTAAGACAGCTCTGATTTACGCTGCTGCAACAAAAAAAAAAAAAATTTTACTGATTTCAGCTAGAAATGTTGGATGGCTATTTTGGCTTTGCTGCATGACCTGTACATTTCATAAATGGCACAGCAGAATATACTGAAATTGACAGCTTACAACTACATCACAATATTGCTTTTGAGAGGATTTTTCTTAGTAGAGTCTGTGTGTATGTGGACATGCCTGTACTATAGTGGTCGTTTGAACAGCAAGGAGAATGACATTACCATACATCTCCTCAGCACACCTCTTATCCTCAGGGCCTTGTTAGCAACAAAATTTGCAATGTGGATGTACAACCATAACAACTGTAGCAGAATATCCAAGGACATTGTTTTCCTAAATAATCTACACAGAAGTGACCTTCAGCATACCAGTGTTTGAAGAAGTTTGGACTCCTTCCTTGTTCTCCTTGATTCCACCACCCCTCACCCCCCTTGCCCCAGCCCCCATATTCTGGTTTCAGTAGACTAATAATGAAATCCTTTGTTTTGCAGACAAGAAGCCCAAAGCTGTCTCAGAGCCCACAGCCCAATCTGAGTGACCAGACTGAACACCTCTCTGAAGCATCTGCCGATTCCTTAGAGGCCATGTCTGAGGGTGATTCTCCAACCCCCTTTTCGAGGGGCAGCCGCACGCGGGCGAGTCTTCCTGTTGTGCGGTCAGCAAACCAAACAAAGGAAAGATCACTGGGTAAGAGCCTGTTTCAGACCTTCTCTGCTTTTCTCTTAGCTTGTGTTTTCCATTTTTGGATTTAAAACTGTATTTAAATTGTTTGGAATTAAAAATAAAAATTAAAGGCTTTGGTAGCACATAATTTTTCATGCGTATTTAAATTGTTTGGAATTAAAAATTATAGGCTTTGGTAGCACATAATTTTTCATGTCAGGTTGTCCTTTGGAAATGAGCTCAGTATGGGGTACCTAGTAACTTGGGGGAGTCGTGAAATTATTTTTGTAAGATCCGAAATTTGCTTGGAGTATAGTAGACATTCAAGGAGAAAGATGCAGACCCTGACATGAAATGCTGTCCTATAGTTAAAACCCAATATTGCAAATACTTTTTGCCAAGCCTGCACAATATGTGGCAGTGAACTTAATACAAGATTGCACCCTCATTTTCAGACAGGAGACACAGGCTTTTTCACTTTATCATCTCTTCAAAGCCAGGTTTAGTTGAAAGAAACCTACAGATATTATTGCCTTAATAATCCAGCTTAGTGAAAAGGTTTTTGGTATTTGCCTGGTGGTAGCTTTCCAGGCAGAGGATTTGAACGGATATGCTGATGGAGATGCCCTTTAGTTTAGGGCAGTGCCCTTCCGTCTGGTCAGTGACATGGGTGAGGTGTCAGCGCAGGTGGACAGCTCTGTTTCCTGCATTCTTCCCATATCTCAGGGTTGAATTAAGCCCAGCTGTGAAACAGAGCTCCTTTTCTGATGGTGGATTTGTCCCTGAGACTGTGCTCAGCTGGTGGATGGCAGGAGTAAAAGCTGTTCTTTTGAGGGAGAACACCAGAGGGCACTTAGAGTGTTGTGGGAAGGCTTGTAGCTCGTGTGCAGATCGCTGAGGAAGGCAGGGTTTGCCTTCCTAGGTAATAAACTGAAAGGCTGCTTTCCTGTAGGCTCATCTCCCAATATAGAGAGTGACATCAATTGAAGACTGGGCTGTAAATCATACTGTGCTTGTAAGCTTGTCACGGTGGCTTACTTGTTCCTCAATAATGTAAGACAGTTTCTGTCAAGAGTATTTTGATACCTGACAAACACAACAAATGTGAAGAAAACAGGGCTGGAAGGGGTCCCTGCTGCCCGCAGAGCTGGCAAGTGCAGAGCAATGGGGCTGGGGACAAGGGGCTGATCTCTGTCAGTGTCAGCTCATGGAGTGGGACTGCTGCCCTCCCACATCTTGCTGGACCACCAGTATGTCAGGCTCTTTGGGGAGAAATCTGGAAGACTGGACAAGACCTTTTGGTTTAGAGGTGTTTTCAAAAGAGCAAGTCTATAGCACATGTATGTTTAGTATACATGCAGAGGATTCACCTCTGTCTGTAAGTCACTGCTGGCTACAGCATGGCTTGCTTCACCCTGAGATTTTCTGGAAAACTTGTACTTGCTTCAGTGTGGTGTTTGGTGGACTGAGCCTTTGCAGGTCTCCCTGTGCAACTCATAAACAGCTTCTGGGAAACTTTTGGTTGGCATCAAAGTGGCTGGCCCACCATGCACCAATGCCTTGTGTGTGTTTTCTCTCCCAAAAGCTGAGGTAGAAACAACTTTCTCATTATCAGTGTGTACATCTGAAAAGAATACAGCAGCCCTGTTTCTGGAAAAAACTGAGTCACTATGAATACACCTGGTAACAGGAACATAGGAAGGTCCTTTCTGATTAGGCCAAGAGTCTACTTGGTCCTGTATTTTGTCTCCAAGAGGGACGATAGGTGCTAGTCTAGGTAAGAGTTAAGAACAGAGTAAGTATGTGTATGTATGATCCTTCTCCCAAGTGCTCTCAGCCTCAAACTATCTTCAGCTTAGGGATTTCCTGGTTATGGTTTCTGCCTGTATAATAACCATCAGGAGATGTCTCCTCCAGGTATTTGTTCACTCCCCCTTTGATCCCATGCAAAGTTTCACATCTGCAGCCGTGCATCTGTGACGGTGGCAGCAAGTTTCTGTTGGTTTACTGCCCATTGCTTTCCTCTTGCTTTGTTTAGTGTTTGTTTATCGTCACTAAATTATGCCCCCTGGTCCTTGTGTTGTAAGTGACAGCAAACATCAGATTACTATCTGCTCCCCCAGGCCGTATCTGATTTTGTTGGCCTGTCATTTCCCTCAGGTCATCTCTTCTCCAGGTTGAGAAGTGCTGTTGTAATCACTTGATCCTCATCCAGAAACTATCCTGGACATTTGATTATCATAGTTGCCCTTCTTTGCATTTTTTGGAGTTCAGTAGTATCTTTGCTGAGATGAGAGGACCAAAAGTGCACTGCTAAGTAGTCCACTCTTAAACCATTTTTTTAGCATCTCTTGCATGTACTGGAATGTGTTGTCCAGGTCCTAGTGGAGGACAGTCACATGAAGATGTACTGTTTTATTTAATGGCCAGGATTTCAGGCCCTGCAAGGCACCCTGCCTTTCTATCCTAGAGTCAAGGCCCTGGCTTATCTCATCATGAACAGGCAAAATTCGGGACAAAGTGGAAAAAAAATACACAACAGGGAAGCAATGTAATGGGAAGCATTTTGGTTGAGAGTTTTTAGATTTGAAACAGGAAGAAAATAAGGCTTTTCTCTCTGTATTGCAGGAGGGGTCACAGATATGTGTGGCTTAAAGGATCATCATACAAGCCAAGATAGGAAGTAATATATTGTCAACACCCAACAATCTGTCTTTTTCAAGTTGTTCCAGGAACTAATTATTAGCAAATAGTTTGTTTTAAAAGACAGTCTAAAAATTATTATCAAATAGTTCCATTTTGTATTATTATTCTTCAATGCATTTATTTTGTAATAATGTCCTTTTCAGTCTTTTCTGCCAGTGTGTTCTAGCAACACCATGAGAAATGTTCCAAAATTTTACTTTTCAGTTGCTTTGCACACTGTGGTTCCGTAAGGATTGGTTTTACTTCCAGTTGTACAGGGGAATGTTTATTTTTCAAAAACAGGAAAATGTTTATAACTTGTTTTAAAAGTGTCATGAAAATATTTCTGTTCACATGTTTTTAAACAAGCTGTGTATAATCACCTCCCTTTCCATATCTATGAATTTTTTAATTTAATATAATTTAAATACAAATTATGTTTTGATCCTCAGCCAAGATAATTTCACTGAGGAAAATAACCATCTTTTGTGAATTTTTATGAATTTTGCATTTTATATCTCAATGCCATTGTTTTTAAAAAAAAATTTCTTTTTGAAATTCTATTTGTCACGAGTTCCTATTTTGCTAGCTACGTACCAGTCAGTTTGTTTTTAAATTGCAGTCTAAATTAACATGCAGGCTGAGAAGGAATAGCAGTAATGCATTTTGGCTGCACCACCATCACGGGTTTGTCAGTCAGGACTAATCTAATAGGACATGGTATTCACGTGGAGTTGACCCAGAAAACATTATTCCAATTGTGGGCCCATTTTAAATATCAGCCACAGCTTTTGAAATGAAGGCCTTTCTTGGCTAAGAGGTCTATCAGAAATCAGCACTCGTCTCATCATTCTGCAGCCTGGAGACAAAGCGAGATATTAAAATAAATGAATTCACTGTGCAAGAGAAAATTAAATGTATTTTAAAATACCTATTTGAAAGCTGGGAGTTTTTCCAGTGTGATAACTGTGGGAAAAAATTATCTAGCAAAACTGTCAGAGTGAGAATCAGCTGAAACCTGGAAAGTGCTCAAAAGCTTTCAGCAAACTTCACTTGCTATTTGCTTGGAGGAAGCAGAACCTGACAAGCATCCAGCCAGCAGCCAGCCCGTGCCCATGCTGCAGCTCACTGCTGTCCCTGCTCCAGTACCTCCACAACGAAATGAGGACTGACAAATATCTTCACTTGTAGTCTCTCATGTGACACGTCTGTCCAAACGATGGGCAGGATCCTTTGGAAGGGCAGCCACTGGCATTCTCTGCAGTGACAGAGCAGCCAGGGCAGTTGATGGGCTGGGTCACAGCCCTGAAGGGCAGGGAGTCATCACAACCTCCAATTGCAGCAGCAGCCCTTGGTGCTCCCGCAGGATTGGGCTATACGCGCAGGGTTGGATTCAGGAAGAATATGGTACAAGGAGGGTTTTCCATAAAGGCACCAGGATTTAAGTTTGAGAAGTCAATGAGGAGGATGAAGCTTTACGGCTCAAGGGTTACAAGCATCTTCTCTGGGTGCCCAAACCAGGGTGTCTGACCACTCCAGTCCAGATGAAAAAGAAGGAGAGGATGACCTGGCTCCCTGCTGGTAAATCTCTGCCTAAAATTGGGTGGCATGGAAAGGCCTCTTCAGAGCTGTCTGAGCCTGCCAACATTTGCATTTGATTTGCCTTTGGAGGGATTACTTACAGGAGGAAGATTATACAAACTCTTAAGCATTGGCATGGGGAGGGTCTTAAGCAACCATGAAGTATTCTCAGTATTATTTATTAGCTCTCAACCCCAAGTTTTGGCAGGCAAAGACTTTAGTGTCTGATTAATTAGTTTGCTGCCACCTTCTGTGGAAGTGCTATTACCAATTATAATAGTAACACTTGGATCTTTTGGATCTTTTGGATCTTTTGAATCTTAGCATTTCTTGAGGAAGTTTCTCAAAGCCTGTTACAAAAGAAAGTCAGGGCCATACTGACAATTTCATACATAGTAAAACCTTTGCAGAGAGAGGGATAGTGACTTCGTTGCGTGTCAGCTAGTGGTAGAAATAACTCTCTACTCATGCGTATTGTAATGTACTGTAAGACTTACATAGAAAAATATAAATGCTAAAAGTAGACTTTTAAATTATATCAGAGCTAATTAATTGTTACTTACTATTTATGAGCTAGAAATTAAAATAGGCAGGTTAAATCAGACAGAAGATGTGTGAATGGCCACAAACTTTATAAGAAAACCCTATGATTTGCTAGAAGTGGCACTGCGTTCTCCAGTTCCTGAGGGCATGATTTAAGTCTAATGAAGTCAGCAAGATCTTCAGTTTAGTTCATGGGAGAGGAACTCCCTGGGAACTGCATTTCAAGTTAAGGCTGAGGATAGCTTAATATATTCAATCATCTTAAAGAAATTTTCCCTATCTTGTCTTTTTACAGTGTATGCAAAGCAGCCAACATGCAAAAACGTCATGCAAATATTTGCTGTCATGATCAAATCCATTAACAGGGACTGACAGCTCTATTAAATATTTGCTGTCATGGTCAGATCCATTAACAGGGACTGACAGCTCTATAGGAAAAACAGCCTGAAACAACTAGTTCCAATTAATGAATTGAAACACAGACCCTAGGAAATTATAATATTCTAATGCAGGAGGAGATTTCCTTCCAGATTTTCTAGATTTTATCTTCTTTCACATTTCATCAGATTATAGCTGAAGGTTTGGGACAGAAAGAATAAACCACACACCTCTTACTTGAAATATATTGTATCAAAAGAGCAAAAGAAGATAAATGATATTGACATATCAGAGAGTTTTCTGTTTCATTTATTATCCCTATATGATTTGTGAAAGGCAGCTACATGGAAGAGTGAAATATGGGCCTTCCCAGGCTAGCACTTGTGCATGCAATTACTGTGTACTTAACAGACTCTTCCTCATATAACAAAATGTCTTGTGTGTACCCATAAAAAAATGCTTCCAAACAGCAAGATCTCATTTAGTACATACTATCTTAACATTCTGTCTGCCACTAAAAAGCTGATATGCAGTATATTTTAGATGCTATGTCACACAGGAGCTGATTTTTACTCCATTGCAACAGGCTGTATCAGCATGAATGCAATGGGTTCATTGCAGTGATACTAGATGTGCAGTATGCTAAATAAAACCATTAGCTATGCAAGTCTGTATCTGTCACTGCTATATCTGTTGAATGTTTTTCTGCATGCAACCTCTCTTATTTATTTGCACTGCAGTAATACTAAAGGACCTTGTCTGAAAATGATGCCTCACTGTTGGGTAGTACACATAGTGACAGAATACTTCTATTGCAGAGCCTTGCAACATGAATAAACTAGAATGAAAAGTAGTGAAGATATTAGGAGAGGTAGATTAATTAGTGTACTGGTAAACTGAATAAAGCTATGTCCAGGTGGCAGTGGCTTTCCTCTTTACCCCAAATCATGACCTCACAGAAGGTTCAATATCTTCATCCAGCTCTACCATCACTTCTTATTCTGATTTAGCAGCAGCAATTTAAGTTTTCAACATTTAGTGTCTGCTGGAAGAGGGATTTGGCAGCTAGAATAGCTTGTAGAGGCCAAAATATCCTTCAGAGGAAAGTTAGGAGGCCAGATGGAGCTGTCCCATGGGTCATATCTAGCCCAGGAGCTATCACTTGGACAAATTTGATCTAATTTTTGTGTTAGGTAAAATTTCTAAGTCTACCTGTAATACAGTGAGTCACACAAACACCAGACCCTTCCATTTGCACATGGCCTTGCAAAGAAAAAAGTGTATTGCAATTCCATGCATTGCAAGAAGTACAAGACTTTGGCCAAGCAGAGAAGCAGAGTCTGTCCCTCAGCACAGTCTATGTTCAATTTGCTGCCAGGGCTGACAGCAAGTCCCTGAATGAGGACAGCTCTTGGATTTAATCATTTCTCCCAATACTGTTTATATATTTTGGCAGTGATTCTAATGCATAGTTACTATGTTGGGCCTGAGTTTGGGTTTCTGTTCCCAAAGGGAAATAGTATCATCAGTGTGGTATCATGTAAGTCTGTCTTTTGGTTCTGTTCTCGTTCTCTATCTCTCTTCTGCATTTCTGGCTATAGAGTAGCCTGATTTAAATAAGGTAAGAGGATAATCACTGCATGAGAAGCTTGTTGATAGCCCGCTGATTAAGGACAATAGGAGCAATGGTTTAAGCAACTCTCAAGATGGAAGCCCTTCTGGATAATTTTTTAACTACTCGTCTGTTTCATAAGAGACAGGCACTTGGTACCATTGCTTCACCCAATTACATTCTGTGATGAATAGACCATCTGTGGGTATGAGGGCAGAGCAGTGGATATTGTTTATCTTGGTTTTAGCAAGGCCTTTCACATGTCTGTCGTAGCCACATGGGGGAAGTATGAGTGGCCATCATGTGTACGGTTTAATACTTTAAAATCTAACTGGCAGCTGATTTTGAGTTTCTTCCTCAGGGCTGGACTCTGGGGCCAGTACTTTTTAACATCAACAACCTGGTTGTTGGGATGGAATGAACTGTCAGCAGGGTTAAGTCTGACACTAAGTTTGG
>NW_008682230.1:92491-101146 GCF_000695815.1 Acanthisitta chloris
CTCACTGGGACCCAAAGGAATGGGTTAGCAGGAACTTCTTGAAGCTCCACAGGGGCAAATGCAGAGTTTCATCAGGTACAGAATAGCCCTGTGTGAAAACACAGGCAGGGACAGGCTGGCTTGGTAGCACCTTTGCAGAAAGAACTTGGGGTCCAGCAACAAGGTGTGTTAGCAGTGTGTCCTTGCAGCAGCGAAAATTGCATAGCTGGCTATATGAAACATTTAGCCATCAGCATTTGTGGGGTTGCACATGTGATATTATGTCCAGTTTTGGTTCCCCAATACAAAAAAGGTAATGACAAAGTGGACTGAGCCTAGCAAATAGCCTCTTGGTGTTCATCCTAACATGCAAACTAAGGTCACAGGTCCAAGATTTCGTTTAATGTAGCCCTTAATCACTTCACACAAAGTCAAGCTGCTTGTTAGAACCCACAGAGGTTGGTGGTGGAAACAGCTGTGCTCTTACATGCTGGTGGCTCAACCCCTAAATTTGCTAGTGACAGTAGTGAACATTTTAGAAATGTAATAACTTCAGATATATTGAAGAGAATTCCTAACTGGAATTACAGAAAATTTGGTAAATGGAGCAAAACTACAAAGGCATCCATGGCCTACGTGACTTTGATGCTTCATGGTGGTGGAGTATTAAAATGGTCACATTCTGTCCTTGAACACATCACTTCTACATGGTTTAGTATTAAAAGCCAGGGTTTGTAAAACAGTCACGACTCCGATAATGTATGTTTGATACAGCTGATTTACAAGGAAGGAAATGCAATTGGGTAGAATCTCTCTTCATCTTTATTCAAGAGGGAGAACACATACTCCAAGAAATGTTATTGATGGTTTCCTGTCTTTTTTTTACTTTTGCCCCTTTAAAAGTTACTAACAAAAATGACCCTGTGTAAAATACTTACTTACAGTGGCCTTAAATGCTTAACATATCTACATAGTCTTTGGCAAGCACATCCTTGGAAATTGTACGAGTCAGCTCCTTTGGCTAGGAGCTGGCTGTGGCTTCCTGGCTTCTTCAAAGGTCAAAGCCTCAGCTTCTGGTGGACAAAAGCAGAGTCTGTGTGGCCATGTCCTGTGCCCATGCCTATGTAGTTCTTGGATTTTACTACACTAAATGATGAACATGAACTGCAGTAAATGCAGTATGGCAGAGCCTATAGGCCTTCTGAAAAATAGCTCCAGTACACATGAAATTTAGTTTACTGGCATTGTTTTGTCAAGTTAGGGGTATGAAAAAGTCATCTTGATGGTCAGTTGAGCTATTCTTTGCAATAGAATGCAATTATGGTCCAAAAGTCATCCTGCCATTGTTTTCCACCTGGGGAACAGGTATAAACTGAAATGTTCCCTCAAACTCCCTAGATGGTAGAAGTAACTGACTACATTTGATGGACTTGCTGACATAGGTATATGGACAAAGCTGCCTTTTGGCAATAGGCTATTTCACAGGTTTTATCAGGAATCAAATGGGAAAATACCAATTTTTTCTTTAGGTAAAAAGAAGTTGCCCAATTTCTTTTTGGATTTTGCTTTTTATCCAGCTAAATGTATTCATTTGTAGATAAGTGCTAGTATTTGAGTGACAGTTAAAGATTTTATTTCTCTTAACACTTTGGTAGGAATTTTATGTGACTACTTAGTTTTCCATCTCTTTTTCATTAGGTAACAGAGGTATTGCAAGTCACTGTAAATAGCAGAGAAGAATGAAATAGCAGTAAGAAATAGTACTGGACTAAATTAAACAGTTCCTGTTTTTATTGAAATTGTTATCAAAAAAACTTAATACCCTAAGCAAAACTCTTTAGACTATTCTGGAAGAAAAATAAATAAAATAGGTTGTTGTTCTTATTTCATTAAAGTTCTACTTTTTGTTTCTCTTAGTACTTGAAAACAGCTAAGTATTTATATAGCTGTTTTCTGAATGTGGAGGACTGATTATCAAGAGGGAGCACTAATGGAAGCTCATATGAGAGCTTCAGGCTAGAAATACCACAAGGATCATGGCAATGACCTCAAAGTAGTTGAAACTGTGTGTGGTGAAATAGGAGAGTTAAGTCTTGAGGGTATGGAAAATAAGAACTGCATATTAAGGAATTTCTTCCACACTGCAAGGGTTATTACTGTAATAAACTTGTGTCTGCATAACTTTTGCAGAATTTGGTGATATACATTTACTCTGTTTATCTGATAACTGGGGGGGGCAGGGAGGAGAGAACAATATGGGCCTATGCCATCCTTACAGTAGTACATATGACAATTTTATCAAATAAAAATCAAATAAAAATTGGAAAGATATTGGAATTTTATTTTTTTAAAATTCAAAATTAGTAAACTAGATATTTGAGAAAAGGTCTGGCAGTTTTTATTGTGATCCCCTGTGGATTGTCCTGAAGTGTTCCAATAAAAATAGCTGTAATCAAGGTTATAGAGATTATCCTTGGGTTTTAAAAGAGATGCAAGTCTCAGCTAATGATTTGGCAAAAATAGGAGGAAGAAATGAGTGTGTTTTTTCTCACTTTTGCTTGTTAGCATTGCTGCTGACTTCAGTGTGAGGGAATGTTCAGACAGAGATGGTGACTCAATGAACCTATGGTGGAAGATCTAGCTAAACCAGCATGAAAAGACATCATCTCAAAAAGATACAATTAACTGATGGTTAGGCAAAGAGTGAAGCTAATCTAATGACATTTCCCCCTGTTTTAGCTGCACCTTGCTTTACACTTTGGATTTAAAGAAATTCCAGAGCTCCCAATATATCCAGGTTTTGATTGCTGGAGTTCAACCAGCTTTACTCAGTGCTTGAAATTTTCAAATTAGACACAAAATTTCCAGAGGATACATAGAGTGGCTGTGTTGGAAGAGAGTAGCAGTGCCTTGTCCTTGTGGCTTCTATTTCTGTGGGAGGTTTCAATGCTTCAGTGCCCAACCGTCCAACATCAGCCAAATACAGATATTATCATCAGTTAATTCTTCTATTCAGATGGGAAACCATGGATTAAGGTGTTGCCAAATGTCAGTGCAGAAATTTGCAAGACATCTTGCCTACACAGGAGGTGTCCTGTAGCTTCACAGAAAAGAAACTCATTAACTCAAATTTAAGCTTTAACTGTGTTTTATTTCATAACATTGAGGAGTTACTTAATTCTTCTGTCTCAGTTTTATCTTCTTCATTGGAAGAGAATTTAGAGAGGATTCTGTGAGTAGCAATGTTTTTCCATTTAAAACTCATAATTTGAAATTCAGGCTGAGAAAGCTGGGGCTGTTCAGGCTGGAGAAGAGAAGGTTGTGTGTGGACCTCATGACAACCTTCCAGTATCTGAAGGGGCTACAGGGAAGCTGTAGAGGGACTCTCTTAGGAACTACAGTGACAGGACAAGGAGTATCAGGTATAAATTGAAAAGGGGGAATTAGGAAGAAGTTTTTTAATGTGAGGGTGTTAATACACTGAAGCAGGTTGCCCAGGGAGGTAGTGGATGCTTCAATCCTGGCACTGTTCAAAGCCAGGTTGGATAAAGCCTTGAGCAACCTGCTCTGGTGGGAGGTGTCCCTGTCCATGGCACGGGGGGTGGGACTAGATGGTCTCAAAGGTTCATTCCAACCCCTTAACATATGATACTATGATGCTATCATGTGAGAGAAGTAACTGATATTTGTAAAGGTCACAGAAGAGGACACAATCTTGATCATTTACTGATTCTTGATTTATCAGGTATTTAAAGTTGTGTGCTTCATGTTTTTTCCTCTTTTAGATATTGAATTTCTAAGGATAATTCTTGTTCTTTAAATAAAAATGAATTGTGATTAAAGCACTTCTAAGCATCTAAGCTGCCCTGCACCAAGATCATTGTTAGCAATGTAACCATGATAATGTGGTGCTTAATCAGGGTTTGGTCACAATCATATATGCAATGGAGGTGCTGAGAGATGTCAGCTGGATCCTGCCACTTGCATAACATTAGCTTTTGCAGTGAGAAGTAAACCTTTTAACAGTTGTAACTAAGGAGTTAGAGTCTTACTGGTACGGGTTCTGTGCCAATCCAGTTTTGTTATACAGCTCATTGCAATAAAGCCAGCCCAGACCCCATGAGTTCAGGTATGGCTCACCATTATGCTGTGTGGGCATGTCCTCAGCTCCCAAGTGGGTTTTGCAGCCCAGTGGCAGTGTCTGAGCTGAACACCTTCCATGAGTCTGGTGCCTCTGCCTGAGCTGCAGCCACAGCATGGACACACTCAGAGCTGTGCTGGCTGGGCTAAAGGTGCAGGATGGCTGTGCTGGGCACCCCCTCAACCCAGCTCGGGCAGGCTCAGCCTGTGCCAGAAGTGTTGTCTGCCCAAATCAGGTTTCCTGTACATCTTTCATTGCACTGTATTGCATTTCATGTAGATCATGTCTGAGAGAAATGATGAAATATTTTGCAAGTCCTGTCACTGACCCTCGGTGAAGGGGCAGCAGAAAGTCTTGTGTCTTTGAAAGAGCTCTGTGTGCAGGGAAGGAAAGGGCAATCATGTGGTGTGTTCACAGGACCATCATCAGATCTGGGTTTGATGCATGTAAACCTTTCTTTGAACATGTCCTTTCACCTCTCTGGTGTTTAATTTCCCCTCCTATAAAACATACCTCTCTTTTGACAGGAATGATGTGAAGCAATTTGTAGCAAGGTTTACGTTACTAAGGCCGACATGTAAATGTTTTCTGCTGTGGCCTGTGTTTAAGGCTGTGGTCTGTTGCCCATAGGATGAAGAATAATCAGAAATTCCAGAGGTATTTCTGAAATTAAGTTAAACCAGCATGACAAACAGGAAGACTTAACATTGCAGTTTGCCTTGTAGCTGTAGGACAGCCCAGGACTGGCAGTAGCACAGAGCTCCGAGAAGTGGGAGCCACAGCATCATCTGACATTCACTTTCAAATGAGTTGCATAGTGTATATTCACACTCATCTTCATACCTGTAGCCCTAGAGTAGCAGGGCATTTTGTAGTCCTCTTTGGTTTGTGTTTTAAAGAACCTGGCACGATCTTCGTGTTTCACGTCAATCCATTGTAGCAGAAGCATAAGTGCAAGAGGGACTTGAGAGTACATGAAGACATTAACATCATTTGTGTTTAACTGTCTTTCCAGCAGCTCTGCTGGCATATGTGCTGTGCCCTGACAAAAACCATGCCTGAGTTATACTCTATTTCTTCTTGCTTTATTCTCCACGAGAGTGATTTTTTAGCTGAGGGTAAAACACACCTCAGAGCTCCAACAACTTCCATGAAGTGGGGCCTGTGGGTATTGCCAGTGTTCAGAGTTTCATGTCCACATGGGCAATGTGTGGCAGAAAAATAATGTCAATGACTTAAAATAATGGATTTTGAGTCTCTTTATTCTGTCATGCTGTAAAGGGATTTTTAGAAGTGAGCAGTTAGTTTTGTCAAATTGGAAATGCCCTAAAGCATAGCTATATCATGATACGGATCAGACAACTCGAGAGGAAAGGCAGGAGATTTTTTTAAGGGCATGTGATTTAAGGGAGAATAAAGAAAAAAAGGGAATTTATTATGCCTTTGAAAATGTCTTTTCCTCCTACAGTGAGATTGGGGCCAAAACATTTCTCCAAGTTGTATGTCTAAACTCTCTATTTTAAGACATAAGATGCATATTTGCTTTGAAAATCCAAGACTCAAAGACACTGTAATTTTGTTTTGGATCAAGAACAATTTGTGGGAGCATTGGAGCACAGGCAGAGTCAAGACTGTTCCAAAATGATTTAGACTTGTGTATAAGGAAGATTTTTCAACTCTTCCATTTATTTTGTTTTGTTGGTTTCAGTAGCTCAATATTCAGCATGTTTTTAGTGGTCTGAAATGCAAACCCAGCATTTTCTGCATTCTGCACCAACTTTTAAATGGGGCAGAAAAGAGAGTCATACAACTGCAAAGCTGATATGCAAAGTCTATCTTTTTAGCCAAAAAAAATCTTTTTTTTTTTTGGCCATTAAATCCAAGAAGATTTAAAATACCAAACAACATAGAAGGTTCCTTATGTTCTTCCTAAGAACTGAAAGCTGTCATTAGAAATGGATACATTTTTTCACATCTTGGAAGAGTTAAATCAATGCAATCATTAACTTTCTTAAATATTTTTTACAAATATAGTTAGTTTCTAAATTCTAAAGAGTATTTAGCTGCATAGAAAATTTAATTAGCATTGAAAAGATATTTTTACCTAGAAGAATGTAAAGAAATAAATGATGCCTCAAATTATAATGAAAAAGGGGAAAATAGTTTAATAACGCATTAAATTTTGGCACTAGAAATAAAATTTGTAGGAAAATTCCTCTCAGTCTTTGAAAGAAAACCATTTAAATGTAATCCTGAAACAGTTTTTCCAGTTAAAGGAAAATGGAAGTTTGTAGTAGGATCCATAAAGGGTCTGACTTCAATCTTAATGAAAGAAAAAGTATCAGCTCTTGATAATAGTAGGAAAATGAAGTTAAGAGCTCCATTTTATGATATTAAATAATGGTTAGGTAATGTTGAGTAGTCTGTTTAGTATTCAGAAAAATTAACATCTTCCTTCCCTAAGTGCAAGCACAATTTTCTACCCCCTGATTGTAGGAATCTGACTGTGTGTGTTCGTTGCTCAATAGCAATTATGGACAACATAAGGACAAAAATACTAAACAGTAAGGGGAGAGAGGGCTCAGCTTAAAATGCCTTTTCTTCTCATTAAATGCCTTTGTATTCTAGGACCTTAGCTTTTCCCATTGCTTTTGCTCAGTGTTTGTGTCTCAGCACCATAAACTGCCCATCCTGTTGCTGATAACTTCCCAGTGAGAATCACTGAGCTACCATCTAAGTTTTGTGATTTTCTAAGATGTGATGGTGACTGATGGTAATTGCACTGAGGGCCTTGTGTTCCCAACCTTCTTGTTTGTATTGGCCACAGGTGAACATTACAGTGTTTCTACACTGCAATTGATGTAGTGAATTTAGTTTGTGTAAAATACTCTGCCTAGTTTCAGCCTACCTGATTGTTGGTAGATGCAAAGGCATGGCAGCACAGAATCCTCTCAGGATTAGAGAGAATCTAAGGATGATTAACTTGGTTGGAGCATCTTCTCTTTGAAGAAAGGTTGAGAGATCTGGGACTGTTCAGCCTGAAGAAAAGAAGGCTTAATGGGAGCAATCTCATCAATGTACCAAAGTGCCTGATGGGGGGAACAAAGACAACAGAGCCAGGCTCTATTCATTCATGCCCAGTGAGAAAATCAGAGGCAATAGTCACCAGCTGAAACATGCAAGGTTCCCTCCTCACATCAGGAAAGACTTCTTCACTGTGAGAGTGGCCAGGCATTGGCGCAAGTTTCCCAGAAAGACTCTTGCTCCTTGAAGATATACAAAAGCTGTCTAGACATGGTCCTGTGCATGTGGCTGTAGGTGTCCCTGTTTGGGTGGGGTGGAGGTGGATCAGATGACCATTGGAGGTGCCTTTTCAACCTCAACCATTCTGTGATCTGTCATCATTTTACACATCCTGCTCTATCTCTTACAGACAGCAAGAAAGTAAAGTTATTTTCTCCTGGCACAATGCAGTGTTGTATAGAGACACCTGAGATGCCTCAGGAAGAGCACAGTGTATTTCAGTGATCCATGTTCTGAGGCTGAGTTTACCAGTTCCCATTTCCTGTGTGTCGTGGTTTAACCCCAGCAGCAGCCAAGAACCACACAGCCTCTCACTCACTCCCCCACCAACGGGATGGGGGAGCGAATTAGAAGGGTTAAAGCTACAAAAACTCATGGGTTGAGATAAAGACAGTTTAATAGAGAAAGCAAAAACTGCACACACAAGCAAAGCAAAACAAGGAATTAATTCACTGCTTCCCAAAGACAGGAGGTGTTCAGCACCTCCAGGAGAGCAGGGACCATCACGCGTAACGGTTCCTTGGGAAGACAAACACCATCACTCCAGATGTCCCCCCTTCCTCCTTCTTCCTCCCACCTTATATACTGAGCATGATGTCCTATGGTATGGAATCTCCCTTTGGTCAGTTTGGGTCACCTGTGCCAGTTGTGTCTCCTCCCAATCTCCCATGCACCCCCAACTTCCTTGCCAGTGTGGCAGTACGGAAAGCAGCAAAGGCCTTGGCTCTGTGTGAGCTCTGCTCAGCAATAACAAAAACATCTCTGCATTATCAACTCTGTGTTCAGCACAAAACCCAAACATAGCCTCATACTAGCCTCTGTGAAGAAAGTTAACTCTACTCCAGCTCAAACCAGCACACTGTGTCTCCAAAGTAGTTTGGCTGAGCACTTGCCTCTGAATCTACTCCCTAGTGCTGTAGATCCTGGGAATTTTCTTAGCTTGGTTGCAATCCTGTGGCAGCCTGTTTCCTGCAGTGCTGGTCCTAATAAGCCTTCCCATGCTGGAGATGCTCAAGAGAAGACCTTCTGGTTTTCTATAGGGGCCAGGCCCAGCATGGTTAGAGCTAATCAACACCATCAAGTCCAGTCTGATTTCTTCTGTTGATTGAGATGGTTCTTTCTCAGTCTTCTACTCCTAGGAGGACTTTGGAGCTTGTGATGCCACGAGACTGGGCTGTAGCATGGCTCATGAGTCACAGTCATACAGTACTGGCCAGTGGAGTACAGGCACT
>NW_008682230.1:101168-171084 GCF_000695815.1 Acanthisitta chloris
CACTGGCATAGCCAACACACGCATTGTGGAAGAGGTACTTTGTATCCCTTCCCTCAGTCTCTGGTTTGTGTTATCCATGTTTCTTTCCATTACTGACTGAATATCTCACAGCCTCCCATTCCTTGAAAATAGCTATATCAGAATGGTGTTCTTTCTGTATTGAAGTGAATAAGAATGTCCACGTTTTGCAATTCAGCATCTAAGATTACTCATGTTTCTCCCCAAATGCTAAGAATGACTATTAACAGTGCTATGAAACTGAAAGGATCCAAAATTGCTCTTGTTCTTGTCTGAGACCTCAGTGAAACCTCGGTTTTACTCCTACTAGGAGTTTCACCTGGGATTTGTACTATATAATGCCAACAAATTGAACTGTGAATATAAAATGCCTAGTGCTAAAATGAAAATCCAGAGGTTTTTGGGTTTTGTTGATAAATGTGAGATTAAAATGCAAAATTCAGGTTTAAGGAAAACTGGGTGCTATAAAATGGTAAATTTCTTCCTCAACTACTTTAAAAAAGATATCTTGTGATTTATCAAAAACTTTCAGTGCAGAGCAGACGGTGTGTTTGGGATTTTCCATTAGCCTTCTTATGATAAACTTCTGATTTATCTAACTGAAGAACACTAAAAGGCTTCTGAGTAATGGGGCTAGGACATTTTTCAAGGCACAACCATATCATTGTTCTGTGCTCTATTCCAATAGTCTGTTGAAAAGGAATATGTTTCATGTGCTTTATTTTCTAAGGCATATGAGTTGATTTTTCTCTTCTCATTATGGGGTTGGTCTGTGTTCCACACAGGCTTTGAAAACAGATCATTACTGTGCACTTAAGAATATGTAACTTGCTGTTACATTTGCTTATAGGTGTATTATATCTTCAGTATGGAGACGAAACAAAGCAGTTGAGGATGCCGAATGAAATCACAAGCACAGACACAATTCGTGCCCTTTTTGTAAGTGCCTTCCCCCAGCAGCTGACAATGAAAATGCTGGAATCACCTAGTGTCGCCATTTACATCAAGGATGAGAGCAGAAATATATACTATGAATTGTGTGATGTGAGGTAAGTAAACATGGAATTACAGCTGCTGGTTTTGTTGGCTTGGGTTTCTTACGTGGATTTTGTTTTGTAGTGCAGTTATAAAACAAAAAGGAGTGGGGTTGATAAGTATCTGACAGAGAGTGGCCTGACACATAAAGGCATGTTCAGTGGTATCCAAGCAATGTGGGAGGTCTGGACAGACAATGCCTTCAGTTGTAGGTGCAATATCCATTGCACAAGCCATTTATAAATGGCATACCTTGTTGAAATATTCATATAATACACAAAGGTTCATATCTTGAATATGCTTATGGAATTTGAATTTAGACATAATCATTTAAAATACAGAATTCAAAAGAAACATTTACAGAAAACCTGAGTTTTATCTTTGCTTGTAGTGCAGAGCCTGATCCCACGAACTTGAAGTTAGAAACATGAATGCCACCAATGTCCTTACAACAGTGCCAATTGTGCATCATCTAACACAGCCAAAGCTTTGTGGCACTGGGGGCTGCTGCTCCAGCAGCTCCACTGCCTTCCTGTTTTATGTCAGAATGCAGCAACTAATGTAGTCACTTCCCTTCACTAATTCAAAGCTTGGCCAGTAAATGGTTCACCTTTCTATCCTTTATTTTGTGGCAGTGCAGCTGTGTAGTCCACCATGTTCCTTCAGCAGAAGAACCAGGGTCTCAGGGTCCTTAGAAAGTGCCAAATCATGCATCAATAAAGCTTTCAGGCACACCTCAGACATGTTACCCTCTAAAACTGTGATAAAAATGGACAGAGGAGCATAAGAAAATAAAGGTGAAAGCAGAAAAGGTGTTTGCTCTCTGTTAGTCTGCCACTAGCACAGGAAAATGATGTGGAAATGACAAGTGTACTGTTCACTGCTGCCTTGTTTCTTCTGGAGATCCTGTGGCTCAGGTATTTCTCCATATGAGAGTTTAAAAGAGCAGTTAACTACTATAAAAGTAGTTAAAAGAGGAAGTTGAACCTTTTCGAGCCTTGCACATCCAATTCCCCCATTCCTGGTCTTTGAACAGCACCACACTCCATTTTCTCACCTCTGTCTTGCTCTCCTCAGGCTGTCTATCCCATGTCTAGTCATTAGCCAGACTCTTGCTTTTCAGTTTCTGTTTTTTAATCTTCCTTTCTATGCAGACTTCCACACCCCTGTTTGGCCACTGTATTGCCTATGTGAAGACCCATCTGATTTCTTGCATCATCATCATCATTCATCATGTATCCAAGTTTCTTATACATCAAACAGTTTGTTCACAAGATTGGATCAACTGATTGAATCAAGATGGGGATTACTGCATCTCTGTTGCAAAGTGCATTATTGCCAACCATCACCTGGCCCATCAGCTCTTTCTCTTTCACTTTATCCCTCCATCTTCCTTTGAGTTTCAGACTAACAGTTTATGACTTCATCTCCTCCCTGCCCTGGAGAATGTGGTTGTTGATTATCTTAATGCCACTCCACCTTTTTTTCCCTTGCTCCCATTGCAGGCGTCGCTCTGCCAACCTCAGGCCTGACTCAATCCCAACATCTGCTTCCTCTGTTCCTATGCCTGCATTGTAGAGCATTTCTAGAGGAAATCCCATGACCCAGCTGACTTCCTCCATAACAAAATTCCCTCCTTCAGTTCTGCCACCCTTCTCACTAAGGAAACCTCAGCAATTCCAGCTTAATGGAGTCAAAAGCATGCACTACCAGCTGCATTTTCATCACCTTTGAATAATTTCCACAGCAGTTTCTCCATTTCTGTTCCTTGCTCTTCACAAGATCTTGCCAGTGTCTTCCCTCAGAGAGCAGATGAAATGAAGCATCATTTTTCTCTCCTTTTCTTTGCCATGTCTTCCTTCAATTCTCTTCTGTCTTCCTTATCTTAAACACAGGTATTTCAGTCAACTCTTTAAGCTTTCCACCTCCCTTGGAGGCTGTTTCATGTTTCTCTGTGCCTTGCTTTAGGCCATCATACTCTTTCTCCTTTCCATTCTTTTTCTTCTTCTTTTTAATTTTATTCTTTACTAAATTAAATCACTGGGGACAAAGCACTGTCTTTCTACTTAAGCCTGACCATTTTCTTAAAGTGGTTCATGGCTTTGCATCCAGTGTAGATTTCAGATATTTTCTGCAGAACACCCCTATGGCACAGCCTTTCCTTTCCCATCACGTAGTGAAAAAACACTCAATTAATTCATCAGTTTTTTAATATCAACTGCTCTAATGGTCTTTTCTCAGCAATCGACACAGGTAATAGGTAATCTTGTTCACTCTTACCCATTCAAATGAAGCAACAAAGATGATTCTCCCAGTTTGACAAACAGACTGTTTCACATGTGTTTTTTTCATTTGTCCTCTGGCTGTATCTTCTGCAGCTCATTAAATAGAAACTACTTGTCTTCATTATGAAGGCTCATCCAAACCCTCTTCAACACTACTTTTCATTTCTTGTTCAGTACCAAGTACCATCTGCTTCCACTTGGTGAATAATGCCAGCTTGAATTCTACATGTCTCTAATTTTCAAATAAGTGCCTTCACCCTCTCTCTCTCTCAGGCAGCCTGCTTGGAAGGTGTCCTCCACAGACTTCCACAAAGCCACTGCCTTGGTCTTCCTCCCACTCTCTCTGCTGCACTGCCTGCTCAGAGCTTGTCCGTGGTCCCAGGATCTGTTTATTGCTCTTCTGGCTGGAGAGACACGGTCATCTAATTTCTTTTTGTTCCCTTATCTCTCAGCAACTATCCTGTTGTCTTTTGTGACTTCTATTCACCTTGTAAGGTGATGAAGAGGTTGTATTCCTGGGGTGTTTATCCAGCACACACAGATCAGTAAGGCCTTTGAACATGCCAAGGGCATCTGGAAGTTACAGTAATGCAAATTACAGTAATAATAAAAGTACAGTAATATATACCTGTTATCAGTAATGTCTATCTTAGAATAGCAACATGAGGTGAAATACAATTCACTTCAGAGAGCAAATGCCTAGTGTTTTGGTGCTTTGCCTTGCAGCAATGTTTTACTTTAAAGTGTCATGTTTCTACAAGAAATATTTATGGAAAATGCTTTTAAAACAAACTCCAGCTAGCTGAGGTACCATCTCATAGCCACCAGACAGAAAAGAGAGCAGATAAAATGTATTTACATGAATAATATACCATTTCTTGAAGTGAAGATGAGAGAGCTTGCTTTGTATCAAAAAGAACATAGTTCCAAGTCCAAGGCAGAAAATGGTAACTGAGACTCCTGGTGCAGATCTCAGAGAGAAAGGGTCACGTTTGCAAGATGGAAAACAGTTTATGTTACCATAAATAATTGAAGAACTTGAACTTGCCGCAAGGTAGCAATTTTCCTATGCAGTCTACAAGTAAACACTCATAAATACTGAACTTCTCATCAGCCCTCCAGTTCTTTAACAGAAGGTGCTGATCTGTCTCTTAAGCTGTGGGGTTTCTTTAATAAGTACTTGACATCTACAACATCAGTACAAGTTCTGACTAGCTACCCATTCAAAGCAGTCACTGATTGTAATATGACATTGTAAGAAAGAAATTGGACCTGCCCAAGAATCCTTTCCTTCATTTCTAAATGATAATCCAAGTGATTAAGATCTGTTCGCTAGACTTGTAGCTGCACCTGGAGGAAAGGAATTCAGTCACATGTGAAAGTAAATTCTCTAGAGATCACTACTGGGAAATGAAACGAGTTGCAGCTTTGAAAGGATGTACATGAGCATAGATTGGAGACTTTGCTACTGATTAAATGTGAACAAGAAATCAGCAGATCTCAGGGCAAATGTCTAAGCCATGAAATTATTCGAAGGTAGGTTATGAAACAAAATAGAAAAATACTGTCATCTGACTCTTTACTAAATGTAGTAGTTGAAAAATGAACTAATAATGACAAAGTGTAGGGTTCTAATTAAACAACAGTATTCTTCTAGGGCTTTTCATCTAAACAATTCCTGTGGTAGCTTTCATCAAAACTTCTGCAAATTTATTTGCTTCTGTAATACTTAATTTCTTTTCCCTTAAAAACCTACCTTTATTATAGATAAAGTTTAGAGGAAGAATTTATCTGCTTCTGAATTTTTAGCTTTAGTGGATTTTTTTTCAGGTTTGTGAGCAAGCTGATAATTGAAATTTCCTTGCAGTTAGAAAGGCTGCATTCCTTTTGATATTCCTGCTTCTTAGAATAGCAAAAATTCATGTGGGCTGAGTGCACAATAAAACATGTAAATGTTAACTAAATCCTTTTGAGTGCTGTGTAAATGTTGAAGCTCTATTGTCTTCAAAGTGTTTTCACTCTATGGCAAGATCTTGAAAGAAACTTAAAACTCCCTAATTTCTATGGGTGTGGAGTTATAGCGAAAGTATGATACTTCCCATGGGAAAAAGAATCAAAGTAGACTTTTGTTTGTTTGTGTGTCCTAAGTTATGGCATTTGCGTTTTCCTTATAGATCAGCTGCAGACCTGCTATGTTTGTCTGTTACCTGAAACTTTCAGGCAACAAAGTAAATAAAACTACTTTCATCTGTTGTCATTGCTGATTCTTTTGATTCCAGGAATATTCAAGACCGATCTTTCCTTAAAGTTTACAACAAAGATCCTGCACATGCATTTAATCATACTTCCAGAGCTGTAAATGGAGATATAAGGGTAAGTACTAGTGCTGCATTCATACTCCTTTTTCCTCCAGCTTTTGTGTGAAAGTTTTCAATTCTTAAATGTAACACGTACACAGCAATTCATAAAATCAAGTTGTGTGTATGACACATATATAGAAGAGGGAATTGATAATGCTTGCTGTGTTTCTTAACTGCTTTGCTTTTGCCAGTTACTTGCCCTGAGCATTAACTGGGTTTTTTTCATGTTGTTTAGATGCATTAAAGCGTGTGAAGCAAAACCTAGCCTTTAATTATGTATTTTGTGACACAGTGTTCAGAATTTTTACACCTTCCTATTTTGTCTTTCCAAACCCTTTACAGTGAAGTATGGCACAGTGTTAGTACACTCCAGCAAGGTTTCAGCAGGGACTGGTTGCTAGTGGCTGAGCAGATGTACCAAGCTTGAAGTCTATTGAAACACTTTGTCAATTACCATTTTGAATAGGAAATTCTGCTCAAAACCCATTGTGGTATAAATGGTTTTGTCTTTTTCTAAAATTTTCTGTCTGTACCAAACAAGAGCTAGTATATTTGCATTTTCATGTGAACATTTTGTATTAGGAAACTATAGAAAATGTATTTGAAACATTTGATTTCTCTCTGTCACTGTCTTTTGCTGGAAGGTTATCTCCTACCTTGATGCTGGGGAGGCTACCCACAGTTGGTGTTGCAGTAGAGGATGGTGGTGGTGAGATTACACAACCTCATCTCCTCCCCACCCATCCTAGGTCTGTCCGCAGGAAACAGTACAACAACCAAAAGTGCTTGATGGGGCCAGAGGAGAATGCCACTACTGTCCTGGCTGCTTTGTGACTCTTCTGTGTGCTCCAAAGCTGATTCAACTGTGCAGAAAATTTTCTGCGAAGTGATTTGCTTAATTGTACATTTGCTTCTTGGTTTCACTATCAATTCTGAGCATGTCTCACTGCTTTGTTATTAATATTTCATGCAAGTACTTCTGCTGTTTCAACAGTTTAAGGCCTCATTATTTTAGAAAGATTGCAATAGTTTATTTACAGGCAGTATGCTCAACCACCTCTCATTTATGTACTTCAATTATAAAATGGTCCTTTTGATAGGTCAGAAATCTAATTACTTGATTATTCACTCTGCTGCACACACAACATGAGAAAGCAAATAGATGTGCTTCAAAGGGATGATGTTACAGTTTTTAGTGCCTTCTGTAAGGTTCTGAAATTCTTCAGTTTTAGTTATATTCCTGTGGCAGTAACTGGATGTATCCAATACACCTCATTCATACTTGAAGACATGGCATGCTATCATTGTGCATTATGACATTAACTCATGTAACAATTTCACTGTAGCTTTATAAAGTTATGTTATGCTGTTCTTGTTCCATGTGCAGTGGATGCTGAAGGTATCTACCATGGCTGTATGTGTATGTTCTAGATGTGTTTTCAGATATGGTTGACTACATGTATTCAAAAGTTAAGATTACTTTTTTGGCCCTCTTCTAGGCATTTGCTGCCTAACAGAGCTGTTCTGAACACAGGTGCTGCTTCTGTGCAAAAACTGTAATTATTTGAACTGTTTATTTTAAAATACTGTGTTGAACAACAGATATGCACACTTGACATCTCCTGAGTTGGATCCTTCTGGCAGTAACTAAAAACTAATGGGGTCACAGTGAAGACCTTTGCAGAAGTAGTGTTTTCATGGTAGAATATTGTATTTTGCTCTGATGAAATGCCAAAGATGGCATTTTGAAATTTTGTGCATCCAGCAAAACAGATATTTTCTCATTTGGCTTTTCCTTTGCATTGGCAAATTTCTTGTCTTTCTGGTCTGAGTGGTGAAGTCAGAGCCAGGATGTTCATAGGGGCTTTGTGGGGAAACATGCAAAAAGTCTTCCCTTTGATCTATGTGAACTTTTGCACTTCAAAGTTATGAGCATGGAAACAAGCAATTTCTTGAGCTCCAGAAATAATGAAACCTGTTTGTCTAAGGATGTGTGTCTTTTGGTTGGGTTCTTAATTATGCAACAACACTTGGATCCTAACTGAGGTTTTTCTCAAAGTGGTAGCACTCTCTCCAGTGTTCCTCCACGGGAGCCTAAAAAGCTGGAGCACACACTGCAACTTTTCCTCTATTTGACTGAACTAGTGTAGGATTTCCTCTCAGATCTCTGATTTGGCAAAATTTGTAGGAACACAGTGGTCTTATGGTTTCTACCCTTTGCTTAAATCTGGTTGAAATTTGTATGGAGATTCATAGATTATTAGTTCAGCAGAAACAACCACCAATACACAGATGAATTGTCTATCCCTCTTTCCTTAGCAAGCCAGATTAAAGGGAGTGGAAATGTGGGGGGACTAAGTGAGAAACATCTACATTTTGTGTACTGGTATTGCACAGTACCCATAAGATTGTAGAAAAAACTTTTCTTCTCATTCCTCCTTCTGTGTTTGTTTGTCTTTGCATTGGATAAATAATAGATGTTCATCAATTTCATATGATATATGGGGATAAATTCACTGCTGTGGGAAGGAGAGAGTATGTGCTTGGCATCATCTTTAGCTGTTTCAGAATACCTACAGAAAAGCAAGTTATTGTCAGACCAGTTGAAAGAACAGTAATTAGAATATCGTAAATGAGCTGTTGTAAATCCATTTTTCTGTGGTGATACTGCGAGTGTGGTTGTATCCCCTGCCATATGTGAGTTACAGCTTTGGTTTTTTGAGGTTTGGGCAAGTTTTGTCTTTACAGATTTTTCTACTGTTTGCCTTCTTGTCCCTTTGGAATGTTTATCCCTGGGTTTGATGATGTTCAGGCTTCTATTCATGTGATTTATAATCATTTCCATGTAACGGACCCAAAATAATCTCAGAAAATAATGTTAGCTGCCAGCTTGAACACCTGTTTTAACTACCAAACAGATGTGAGACCTGTATAAGAATTGGCAGTCACACTTGAAGTATTAAGTATTATCCATATGGACAAGAAGACTCAGAATGTTCGAGAAGAATGTGGGACCTGTAAGTTTAAGATCTTCTATCAAACTATTCAGCTTTCAAACCCATTCATTCTAATTTTCCTGGTCTTCTTTGTTTCATGCATTTTTTCTGAGTGGGTTGTGTTAGAGAAAGGAGAATTTGCTGTGGGTCCAAACAAGCTCTAAAGGAAAGTTTCTCTTGAAATCCTTCCAAGTGCCTCACTTGCTTACTGATCCTATGCCATGGCCATTTCCATCTCGAAGAGCATGGCTTATTTGACAGGTTTGCCATGTAGAATGCTGCTTAAGCAAGAAGTAGCCACCTAGTGCTGTCTCACTGAGTATTTGTGTTTGTGCTCTTCCTTTTTTTATTTTTCTTTCCCAAAATGTACACTGAAGGTCTGCATCAGCCGGGGTTGTTTTTTTTTTAATATATATTCACATTACTGCATTTCATTCATTTATTCCTTCACCTGAGCATGTATCATGTACTTTCTAACTCTCTATGCAACTATACTTTCTTCTGACAGAATACTGTCTCATGAACAAATGTTTAGATGGTCTTTTTATTGCATATGGTATTGTTTTGAATTCCGGTGTAAGTGCATGTACACAGCCATGCTGGTCTGTGCCATTAGAATTAACATTTGTGATTTACATAGGTTGGAAGGGGAAAAGGCTTTCTCAGATGTACTGTGTGTATGGCCCAGTTTGCCTCTCCTCCATTCAGCAGTGGTGTAGAGATTGAATGTCAGGAGGTGTCAGTAAAGAACTGACGTTAGATTTTTATATGTTGCTGAGTGAATTGAATTTCTTTGCAAGTGTCACAGCTCCTTTCATCCTGGGCTGTTGTGCTGAAGTGATTTCCCCACTGAATGTGCACAGCCTATTTTCTGTACTCATTCCCTACTACACCCACTTTTTATGGAGTGGCTAAAGGGGGAAAATCCTGAATTATAATCTCCCCCTTCTGTCATAGCAATTGGTCTGTGTTTCTGATGGCACAGTTGGATACTAATAATGTTGGTTTATGCAGTGGTTTGTTTTGGGCTTCACCTGCCAGCCAATTTTGAGAACCAGGAGGGAATATTTACTTCATAAGAAACCGGTGGCTATTTTGCTTGGCAGCCTTTCTCTTCCCGTCCACCTGCCCTAAAGTCTGTGGGTTACACTTTATTTTAAAATACATCATTGACCCACTATGTTTTGCTTAATTCCCTGACTTTTACAAGACCTTTCCTGGGTGGGTGAGGCTGGAATATCCAAAGAATGCTTGTTGTGGCTGCTGTTGTATCAAGGTATGCTTTGAGGCATTTTTTGATTTTTTTATAGAGATTGTTCCTCCAAGAAGGAACAATTAGGGCAAGTTGAGCCAGAGCTGAGTTGGGGCAGTGCAGGGTACTTGGAAACTCCACATGTTCTGGGAGTTAGAGTGGCAAAAAGATGCTGATATTCATGGCAGCAGTGGGGGTTTGGGCTTGCAGGGTGAGAGGAGAGGAGTTAAAATGAGTTGTGTAGTAAAACGAGACAGACATTTGATAAGCTGGGTATACTCGTGCTGAATAGCTTTTATTAATGAAATTGCACAACAGCAGCTTTTTGGTTTTCCCCTGAAAGTGCCTGGTTAGCAGGTTGATAACATTTTAACTCTCTCGAGTTAGAGGCAATTTGTGAACTTTCAAAAACCCTCTAAGTGCTAAAAGCTCTAAAACAAGTCTCCAAGAATTTAAGGCTTCCAAGGAGGCTGAAATTCAGTGCTGTTTGCAGGAAAGATAGATAATAAAAGCAGGATCATCCTTCTGTATTCTTAAGGTACCTACAAACATATATCCAGCTTCTTTGAGATGTTTAACTTCTTTTCATTGGATTGTTTGTGATCTGAACATCAATGAACATAAAAGCTGCAAATGCTGCCAAAGTTCATTTTTTTCATTGCATAGTGCAGCTAAAAAAAAAAAAAAAAAAAAGCTCCTTGCACTACATAGAGGTATTTAGAACAAAAGTATTTATTTGAAAATAATTCAAGCAATAAATTGGGTGAATGCATTTTAGTGCTAGGATGCCTATAGGACAGCATTTATACAAGTTGCCATGTGTTTGCCTTACTGATCCTATTACTATAAAACTTTGTTTTCTTTTGGGAAAAGAAGGGGGAAAAAAAGGAAAAGCAAACGCTAATACCTCTATTATCTGATAGAAACCTTCCAAATGATACAAATCTCATCTTTCCTGCTGTTTTGCTGTCTGCTTTTTCCAATGCTCTTTTTGTCATTGAGAGGTTATGACAACATGAGCCATATTGTATTTATAAACATCACGTGTTTCCTTGATAGGACTTGCAGTGTCTGCCAAACAGAACACATGGAAGAAACATTTCTCATTAGCTCAGCATTGGTTTTGGTTATACTGATTTCCGGGACAGGAAAAATGCCTTCCTTACTCAGATTTAACTTTCATACAGTAGAAAGAAAGCCTCTGAGTGTCCATGACATCTCTTGAGCAGAGACACTGCAGCTCTTTTAGCCCACATACGTTGTCTGAGGAAAAGAGAAAAAGTTTATTTTAAAGAGCAGATGTAATGGCATGTATTGCTGAAACTAATTCTGAATTAAAATACCTGCCAAGGTCATCTAGAAACAGAGCTCACCAAGACATGTAAGGTAAGATGATGCTTATAAATAATGAAAGATATCTAATTCTTTTTTTTTTTCCCCCAAACTAAAAGGCATTTTCAGATTAACTGGGAATTTAAGTCAGAACAATGAAAACTTGTTTCTTCTTCCTTAAGCCCTGTGGCAAAATACATGTTTAAATGCTCTCTAAATCACCAAATTCTACTCTCAGATTTCATGTCTAGTTTCAAACTTACATATTGAACATGAAGTTATTTTCTAACTTGCCATTACAAATCTTGCTTAGTTGTGAAAAAAATATATAAAAGAAGTCTCTGATGTTCTGGATTCTTTTTTTTTACTGATACCGATTTTACTACTTTTGCTTTGAATGGGTTTTCAGTAGTTGTTAACTATTTCTGCAACTCCAGACCTGCACACACTGAGAAGTACCTGCATCAAATCAGACTGTGATGAAACACTGTAAATGTACCTGTTTCCTTTCGTTTATATGTTCTTTGATATATAATGCCTTCTGCTGTACAAAGCCTAAGTTAGTGGGAAAGTGGATAGAATTCTAAGGAAACAAAAATTATTTTTTTCCATTTTAGCTATTCATAAGCCAATATATAAATCTCAAATGTTTTCTGGCTAAAAGCTGGTGTGTTTAAATATACAGATCCTGTGTTACAGTTGGATGGATACTGCACAGTGGCTTTTTTTATATGATGGCTATGTGCTTTGATGTATTTCATTTATTTGACAAACGTTGTGTGTAAGGAATATAAGGAATATAACCATGTAGATCCTATTGCTATATCAACATTTTAAAAGATGCATCTTCTTTCTTTCCTTTTATTTATTTTCAAATAATGAGGCTGGATTTTAAGTTTATATCAAGCTGGCCATTGAAAGAAAGTGTCATGTTCTTGATATTAAACTGTTCAAGGAACATGATCTTGCCACACCCATGCAGTAACCTCCCAGTTAGTCTAAGAGGAGTGTCATATGGTAGATATCACAAACCAGTTACCTGGAAACTCCCAGAGAGTGGGATTTTTAGGAGGAGAGTTCTCTGTTTCCCACTAACAGGCCTGTATCCAAGCTGGCCTGCCTCTCATGTTGAGGTTTGCTTAGAGCTTACCCTGGAGCTGATGAAGTTATTTAATGACAGCATATTATGTCTTGTGTGAAGGTCTCTTCAGCCTTTCATTAAAACTAGAAATCTTATCTCTCACTTAAGTCTGAGGTTCTCAGGCAAAGCTTTTGCTGCCTTCAGTGGGAGCTTGCCCTGAATAAAAACATAAGGATTGGATTTGAGTCTGTTTTTATTGTCTACTAGTTTCTGGTTTTATTCTTACTCCACCTCTTTTTTACATAATGTTTCCCTGTGCCAATTCTTTAGAAGTTTTACTCTTCCTTTTTTCCTTTTTTTTTCCACTGCCCTTGCTTGTAGTAGAAAAGTTTGCATTAATTTGACTGTTTACTTGAAACTTCTAAATAGCTGACAGAGTCAGATGTTGCTGCAGCTCCCTAAACACATTGACAGATGATAAAAATGTTCATGGCTATGATCTCCCTTACAAAGAGAGGAGGTCCTCCTTTACTTCCTTTGTAAACCAGGTAGTTTATCTGAATTGCTGGAGTCCTGCAAGCCAAAGTCCAAGCAAGTTTTATGACTTCCAGGTACATTTCCAAATGAGCTGTTACTTGAACAGGGGTTAAAAATCACTTTGTGCAGGTGTGTATTTTGCTGCCACAGTTCCTAGAACAAAGTAAGTTAGAAGCAATGATTGTTCTTCAAACAAGCCATTCACTTGTCAATCAGGACCTTAGCTTTCCCAAGAAGTTTCTCACAAATCCAAAATGTGTTAGTTCATGATCATGTCTCAAATTCTCTGCTTTCCACTAAGTCTTCACTTCCGTATACTATTAGTTACCTGCTTCTAGATAAGCCTTATGAATACTAAAGAGAATTAATTCTGTCCCTATCTTCCTTTTAACAAAGAGGAATTAACCAGTACCTGGTGTTTAGGAGAGCCCAGCTACATGTCTGAGCATCTTGATTCTTCTCCATGTTGGATTGTCCTTTTTCTATTAAGGGCTCTGGTAAACTAATCAGACTTCTGAAAAATGTGAGCAGTAAAAATATCTTTTCTTGGATACATGTTAAGATCTGGGGTTTAAAAAAGCCTCAGCTGGCAAAAGCAAGCCAGTTGCAAATATCAGCATGCAACAGGACTCCGTGAGAAATGATGTGATGCTGAAATTATTTTTTGCCTGAATATATGCCTTTCTTGCATCATGGCAAATTTGAACTCTGTGTGACAAAAAGAAAAGACTGAAAGGGTGTGTTGGGTAAAAGGCTAGTCCCTCAGTCACTTAATATTTACTATAGATAGCTTGACCTTAGGGTAAAAGAGGTTGTTTACTTCAGCTATGATGACCAATGTGTATATTTTTTGGCTAGAAGGAAGTAAAATGGAAAGAAAATGTAAGATTCAAACAGTAAGGGAAGAAGTTTGGGACCAAAGAAGACTCTTAATTGAGGCACTGGTATCACTTCTAGCGTTGCAAAAGACATACTTACAACTGTAAATGCTGCTTGACCTTACAGCTATGAGATGAAGTGCAGCTTGGACACTTGCATTGTAAAATCCAGTTGTATATAAGACTTCCATGACCATTTCTCCTGCTAATAGTGCTGACTCCAAAACTCAGCACAGCAACTTATTTCTTCTGATTTGCAATGTCCTTATGTTGGAAGAAACAGCTGGCTACAGGTGTAAACATGCTGCTTACATCTTTTGACTATCAGCTCTGTTTTGTCATATTTTTGTATTATTTACACCTGAATGTATTTCAGATATCTGTAATAGAAATTGTATTTTGACTCAGATGTTTGGTAATGTCAGATGATACCAAGGGTTATGCTTTCTTTTATGTTCACTTAACTGTATCAACTTGTTCAGTTTTACTTGGCTTCAGTGCAGTGAGAAGAGATACAAATATGGAACAAAAATAAGAGCTGAGTCGTTAGTACAGCAGTCAGAAAGCCATGCATTTATTTTGATTTATGAATGCAGTTACTAAAAGTATTTCTTTTTTTTAAACAGAAGAAATCTGATATACAGCATATTTAAACCAAATAAAAATGCTGATCTGTACCAGAACTGTACATGTTTGAAACTATTCCTTTTTTGGAAAAAAAGGAGATGACCCCATCAGTTCTGTGGTGCCCTGAGGAAGTGCTGAAATTGAGACTGGTCTGAAGGGTTTGGCTCCCTGCACTGGTGGTGGCTGTCTGTGTTATGTACATGGTGTGCTTCATCTCTTCAAAGAGAATGGGAAGGGAAATGCTTGCTGCATATTCATGAATTTCATGACCCCTGTTTGGTCTCAGAAAATTCTACTCTAAAAAGCATCAGTGGAAAAGCAAAAGAAAGAACAGTTGGTTTGAAAGCAAAAGCAACAGTTGGTTTGAATGCAGCACTAGTTATGAGGGGTGTCATAATGTTAACTGTAGAAAAATAGATCAGTAACAGCTTTTATACATTCAATCCAAACAGTCTAATAGCTTATGGGATGGGTGGGCCATGCTATACTGATGAGATAAATGTGGATATTGGCAAACCAACTATGCAATTATGTAAATCCGACCTTTTTAGGATTGAAATGTGTTATGTTTCAGTGTGTTTATATTTTTGTCATTTGTGATAACACCCTGAAAAATCTTGGCTGAAATGCCAAGAGGTTTTTTAGTGTACTCACCACGCTATTCTGTCTGGGTTGTACACTAAGGAAGAGTAGGAAAATAAAGCATGAGAAATTTATTAACTTCTCTCTGCTTAATTGGATAATTTATTATTCTTTTTTACCTCTCACATTTAATTTGTTCATAGGAAATTAAATACATAAATAGGCAGAAATGAGTGCCTGTTCACTGGTCTGGATATTTGTCTTGCCGATCAGGAGTAAAGTAATGTGCACTGGTTAAGAAGATGGCTCAAATGATGAAGTTTGTCCTGCCGATCAGGAGTGAAGTGGTTAAGAAGATGGCTCAAATGATGAAATGTTGCTGGGGAAATAAACCTCCACACAGAGGCACTGTGATTTCAGTCAGGCCAATGCAAAATGTGCTGCATACCATCCATCTTTTTGCTCAGTTTGCCTAAATAATGGCTAGACTGGAAGCTCTCACAGCACTGCTCTGGGTCAGGCTCTAAGTGGCCTTATGCTCTGTTCTCTTCCAAGCAGAGTTCAGCCAATGTGTTGCCAAAGTTGTTTCACTGACATCTATCTGTGATAGTGTCGACTAGGGAGTGTCAACAAGTTCAGTACAGGTATAACCAGGCTAGTCCAAATACAGAGCCTGCTCCTCTAGCTACATTTAAGATGATGCATGTTGTAAGCTCCCCATTTTATGGGAAGAAGTGTGATACTGCTTTCCCCTTATTTTCCTGTGGGCTTCTTGCTTTACACCTTGCTTTCTCCTTGTTTTCCTGTGGGCTTCTTGCTTTACACCTGAAAAAGGGGGTCTTAGTCTAGGAATGTGAAGGCCAATCGAACATTATGATGGCCAAAGTGTTCTTGATGTGTAGATGTGCTTGAAGTCATAAGTCTGTGTGGTCAGGGGGTTGATAACACGTTGGAATTGATAAGGGAAACAATTTTCTGAGAAGTAAGGGGTGCATGCACAAACACGTAACATCTCACCCCTTGTCAGAGCTTGGCCATGATTTCATCAAACCAGAATTTCTGTTGTCCTCCACTAATGACCAGACATGTACAAAGGGCAACAGCCAACTTAGCATTGTCTCTCAACGCTTGGTCCCACTGCACATCATGTCTCAGAGATGCCTTACTAAGGCTTGACTTGTAGACAGCTGTTGTTTCCTGCAGTGTCTGAGATGAAGCTGTTTTGAACCTTAACTACATCTTCAGTACTAATGGCTGAACTAAGTGCTAGGATTGAAAAGCCATTTGTAGTTTTTAAGCACGTCTCAAATATCTTTGCTTTGAATATTAGAGTGGATTGCAAAGGCAAGTGATGGTCTTAGCTTCTTTGCACGTCCTCAAGCATTCGTGGGTCACTCCAGCTGGCATTTACCTGAAGTGCTCTGCTCACTTCTTTCCTAAAAACCACCCTCATGTTCTGACCACACTTGCAAAACCCCCACAAAACCTCAGAATATTAAACCAAACTGAAGAAGTTTATGTTGGATGTTCTTTCTCACCTCTTTTCTCCTTCCTTTCTTGCTCTCTCCCTCGCCCACCCATGCCTGCTATGCTAGGCTACAGCATTGTAAAAACAAGAGCTAATGCAAAATCTTATAACCTTGAAGAAAATTTGCATTAATTCATGTTTTTCAACTCTCATTCTGTTTTTTTCTTACTTTCATTGAATTTTTTGTTGATTTTTCCCTTCATATGCTAGTCTCTTTAACTCCTCTTTTTCTCATCAGTTCCTCACTTCCTAACTTAACTAAGTCTCTTGGATTTGTTTCCTTGTTATTTATAATTCTTTTCTTTTTTTCCCTATTCTCAGCAATCCATCTCCAATATTATTCTCTTTCATCTTTGGCCTTTTTCACAAACTCCTGTTACTGTCCTTCACCATGTCTCATTCCCTTTTTGTTTTGTGTTTTCTTCTCTTTCTTCTGTAGTTCTACACTGAGAATTCCCTAATACCTTTCTATATAATTTGTTTTTAACTCCTCTATCTCTTCCCAGTTTCATAGATTCATAGGGTCATATAGGTTGGAAAAGACCTTTAAGACCATCAGTCCAAGTCATGAGTTATATTTTAGTTAAATGTTTGCAGCACATGACTCTTGCTATTTTTTATTAATATTTCTGTATTACATAAGGACTAAGAAGGGTAAATTTCATACCACAAACTCAGTCCTCTACATTAAAAAAGTTTAAAAGTTTAGGCATAAGTAAATGTGCAAATGGTAGGACAGGGGAAGGGGAGAATGAATAGTAGATATGCTTCTATATTGGTCTGCTTCAGGAGAGAGACCTTTAATTCGTAGTTCAATCAAAGAGGAACCACAGGCCAGGCTGGATCCACCAAGGTGGATCACAGCAATGTCTGTTGCATGGACCAAGCAGCAGCTGGAATGAAGCTGCCATTACTCTTTCTAGTTATAGGATCTCAGCTTGACTTACGAAAAAGAGGGGGAAAAAAGGATGAAAAACAGAGCAGAGAGTGAGCTAAATCGAAAGACATATGGGCAGGCTCACTATAAAGAATTAGGAAAAAAATCTAATCCTTATAAGCTTAGTATAGAAATTGCCACCCACTGCAGCCAGTGGCAAGAGGTTGGGAATGCCAAAGGGCAGCTTGTCACACCCAGCTCTATAGAGAATGAGCTGACTCTAGAGAGTGCCTGGCTGACTTTCTTTTAATGCAGCATTAGTGAGACAAATCCTCAATACAGAGCAACTCATACTGCCTCTTACATTTCTGAGAGGTACTTAATGCATATATGTCTGTGATACATACTGTGATACTTTCCTATAGCTAGGAAAATGTCTTTGTTTAAATGAGTACAGAAATGAGGGGGAAGCATGAGGTTTAAATTACAGGGTAAAGAGACAGACTGCAGACCTGACGTAATAGTTCAGTTTTGCAGAACCTTCTTCATGCAACTCCAGTGAGAGTTGGCTATATTTGCTCTAGTAAACTTAGAAAAAAATTTTGAGAAGCTTATATAGTTTCCAGCACAGGATTTCCCACTTGTACTTGCTTGCCTTTAACTTTTTAAATCCCTAAAAATTTTTAGTATGTTGATCTACCATCACCAAAGGATAGGTCAAAAATTTACTGCTGGTACGCGAAACATGTATGTATGTGTGTATACATGACATTAATACACTGGTTACAACAAAGTGCTGCTCTCATTGGAGCTCAGGTGCTCTCACCTGTGGGCTGGGTCAAAGGCTTTGTGCACAGGTTACTCCATAGTGCAAACTCCAGCTTTTCTAGCAAGTGTGCTGCCTTGCCAGCAGAGAAGCTGCAGAGCTCCCTGTGCCCTTTATAGTGGCTCATTCTAGTTAGTAGTAATGTGCTCTGTGTTGTGAGAGAGCTTTATGTTTGTTTGTTTGCATTTCTTGTTTAAGAACTAGGGCATTTGGAATAGGTATAAGAGAACTTTATGGTACTTGTGTTTACCCCAAGACATGTCTGGCTCTCTGCATGCCTCTGGAATCAGTAAACAGAGGGGATAGCAAACAATACGTATGTTTAGGAGAAGATAGTGTGGTCTGTACATAATCTCAAATCCAGTATGTGTTAGGCAGCCAGAACTGTTCTGTTCCCTCCCTGTTTGTTTAGTTTGGCCTCTCAAATTCAAAGAGCTTCTGTAGGATTTTCAATCTTCAAGAAAACACCACACACATCCTTGTAGGTATAAATACAGGCAGTGGGCTAGAAAGTCAAGGTCAGTTTGAAAGAGTTTTTCAGGGTCATGGAGAACAGTCTGGAGTGCAGAGCAGCACCAGCACAGCCTGTTTGGGTGCCAGGGTGTGTGTCACCTCAGTGCCTTTGTGAAGGACAGCAACTTGGGGGGACTGTGTTCTGCTGCCTCTTTTTTTGTCATGGGGAAGAGAGTCTGAGGCTAAAATAAGGATGGGATAGGAACACTTTTTCCTTCTCTGCTGAATGTTTGGAGGCTAAGGTAAGGGTGGATTGCTCTCCTTTCATTGAAGAACATGAATAACCATACTGACAGGTTTCTGTCATGTTGCCCCCCCAAAGCAGAGAGAAAAAAAGATGCTAATGGTGGTTTTCCAGCTGCCTTCATGAGTCTTGTGTATCAGAGGTGGCAAATTTAGGAGGTCTTGCAGACAACTCCTTATGCTGGTCTTTGTTGTCCTACACTGTTGGTTTCTTGGATCAGAATTAGAAGCTTCATGGGCTATAGGACTCTTGAGGTGGCATGAGACCTTCCTGGCAAAAAAAAACCCCAACCTAACCAAGCTCCCCAAACACAACAGAAAATAATGCTTCTTTTGTAATACAACTGTAAAAGCTGTCATCATCAAAATCTATTCCTGTTTGGATTCTGCTGGACTGAAGTAACTTGTTGAATTTAAGCAAAACCCCATTGACTCCATCACAAACCTTGTTCCAGAGTGCTGAGAACAAAACCAAGTCCTGGCTTAGTGACCAGCAATTCAGCCTGTAAGTGCTTCCCTGTTTTCTGCCAAGGAAATGGTTGTTTACAGCAGTACAAGGCATTAACTGCTTAATTATTTCAGTCCATGAAAGTATTACTAAGGGAATAGGAACCAAAAGAGCCATTAACAGAGAGAGAAAGAACTTTGATCAGCAGTCAAGCAATAAGTTACGTCCATGCCACACATGTATACCCCAAAGTAGGCTTCAAAATGTTCTTTGGCTTTATAATTGTGTGTTTTGCTGATGTTTGGTCTCTAACCTTTTTTTTTTCTGCTTCAAAATGAGGGAAAGAAGCAGAAAATGAATTAATGTGATGAGCAAATTGATGGAAAGATCAGATGGATCAACATTGTTGATAACATAGAAGAAGGGAGGGTGACTGGCATTGCAGGTCTGTGGTAACTTGGACCTATCATTAACATAGACATTAACATTGGTTTTAAAGTCCTAAATGAACCTGAACTTCCAGGCTTGATCTCAGTGAAACATGCTTCTTAGGGACATGCCCCTTGTTTATACAGAGGGATAAACTGAAAAGGAGCTCTTGTTCTGTACAGTACTTTATATACAAATACATGGCAAGTAATTAAACACAGGATAATACACAGCAAGTTAGACAACACTTGAGGGCTCTGATAAAGTAATTGAAATGGAAAGTGATGCTTGAATTGTTTGTATGCATAGTTGGAACCTACAATTAAACTACAGCCTTTGTAATGATATAACTGCACAATATTTATGATGTTGTGCCTGATATATTTTTAAAATATAAGAGGATTCATTCATCTCATGAAAAACTTTTTGTATGCATCAGATATACTTGAAGATTCTTGTATATAGTGTCATATGTATGGAGAACTAGTCATGATATGTCTGATGTTCTAGGATATATTTTATCATGCTAGAGTCCAATTACTGAAAATGTGCAGCCTACCTGCCTGCAGGTTCATTGCAGGGAAACTATAGTAAAACATACTCATCTTTTTTTATCCTGCATATTAGCATAATAATATGATTTCTCGCTGCAGGATTGTTAGCCTGTAAGGAAAAACATGGATGGAAGAATATACTCTGCAACTGTTGGAAAGCACATGTGGAATGAAAATGTACTAGGATAATTTGCTTGTAGTCTTTACTCTTGATGTTTTTGAGTCTGGTTGGTCAGCCAACCTAAGCAGCTTTTTAACTAGGTCAAGTATATACATCCATTCATTAAAAGGGGATGCTTGACTGGTTAGTTAAACCTGCCAAATATAAACCAGATGCTTCAATGGTAAATACTGCTTTACTCCTATACTGCAAGAAACAAGCTGTGACTGATTAAATTTGAAGTAAAAATAAGTAGATTTAACATTGTTTCTGTGTCATAATAATACTTTATTATAGTTCTAGTGCAAATATTGAATAATATTTTAAAATATTTTGCAGTGAAACTGAAAAGCAAACATTTAAGACAAAATACATTTTTTTTACATTTCTGGAAAAAATTGTTTACATATAAATTTTGTGAAGTTCTGGTCAAGACCAATAATGGCATACAAATTGCTAGTGTACATTACAAATAAGAATTCACTGCAGCTGTCTACAAAGCTGGAGAACCTCTCTACTGTTGGGCTGGGTGTAGTAAGGGGTAGAACACCTGGATTTTGTTTTGGTTAGCAGATCTGCTCTGATCTTTGTCCTGTTACTTAAACGCTTTGTGTCAAATTGCCCTTTTGTAGCAGAAATGAATGATGCCTCCCTCACTAATGGCTGTGAAACAGAAATGCTACTCCAGTAAGGTCCCATTATCACTGATTCTGTACAGCAATATTAGCTCATGATCATGTGCTTAAATTGTATTTTGATTCCTTTGAGTGCCAGTCACGATGATGCAGACAATTTTTTACTTGCATGAAAACAAAATGAACAAAACTCCCCAAACCAACAGCTAAAAACCACAACCCACCAAATCAGAAGATAACTGCAGGACTGGGAAGTGCTTAGGTCATGGGATTTTCCTGCATGATATTTAAGTGCTATCTCTTTGAGACTTAGATAACTGCAGGACTGGGAAGTGCTCAGGTCATGGGATTTTCCCATAAGATATTTAAGTGCTATCTCTTTGAGACTGTAAAGACTGTATTTTTAAGGAGACAGTTTTCATGTTCTGTGATCTTCTGGAGTGAGGCAATAGAAGGGAGGGAAGAATCTTTTCTATTCCAATTCTGGAAATTATATTTGTCTTTTCTATTGTACCCTCCGTTTTAAAAGAAATATCAAGCAACTGATCATAATGGCTAGCGTGGGGTGCTGCAGAGATAACAATGAGATTGATTTATGGGGGCCCTGAAGTTCAGGTTAGCCAAGCAGCCCAGGTGCCTGGTTAATGAATACTCATCCTCCTCCACGGGAGGAGCTTGTGCTTCCTTCTTTCGAGTCTCACTACCGATCTGAGTAGGTACAAAGCTTCTAACATTTATAACTGTTGGATTATTTTTTTTCTCGAATTGTATGTACTGGGTTTGCTAAATAGTTGGAGGTCTTCACCTGTTGGGGAATGAATATGTATGTTTCATAGTGTTGCCTTTGAAATGCACTCTCTTACCTAAACAGAGGTTACTCACTATTTTATTTATGGCTTTCCCCTTTGTGTGAGTCTCTTTTGTGGTTCACTCCATAATGTTAGTCTCTTTCTACACATGTTATAGGCACACATTAAAAAATGATTGAGCGATTGAATCACATAGTGTTGCACAGTTTGTGACTGGGTGACATGCCAAGGAGGTTATTTAGTGACTAATTTTGAAGGGGAGGAGAAATTGCAGGCTTGTCATGTGGAAAAGTACTTCAGCCTATTGAAGCAGCATTACTTAGATGACTGGATAAAGCAAGATGGCCTGTCCCTGTTGTGAGCAGAGGGAACGAGGAACACTTTTACTACTTCAAAACCTTTTTCCAAAACGCATGGATATACAAAATATCACAGCATAGATTGAGGATTGAGATTCAAGACTGAAAACAAAAAGTGCTTTATTAGAAGAAGTGGAACCAAATGTTCATCTTACTGCTGTAGCCATACAAGTGATTTCCTTAAGTAACAGTAAGTGGCTTTAATTATTTCAGAGCAAAAATCTTATCAAAGATTGTTATATTTGTCTGTAGGTAGCAATGTTGTCTAAGAGTGCAGTAAGACTGCTAGTGCTTTTAATTGTGGAAACAAATATGCAGAGTAGCATCAGGATAACTGAAGAAATTATGCCCGAAAGAGCAGACTGGGTAGGATTTGGTCTAAAACTCTCCTCTCTGCTTGTATGCATGATCCATCTTCAGCATGCACATTGACTTACAGGGAAGGTGAAGCAATCAAACATTATTTTTGATATTGCCATTACATTTGTTTTGTGGTTAGCTTAGAATTTTATGGTTCTGTTTTAAATTCAGGAAAAAGTGAACTAGGTATTCTTTGTTTTCCCCATGGGAGCTTTTGGATATGGTATGAATTAAATTTATATGTAGTCAGGGATATAAAAGGACATATTGAGACATGTAAAATACCTTGAGGTAAAATGTTTGGATCACTGCAGGGACTGGATTCATGCACAAGTGTACATTAAACATATAGATGTAAAATAAGGGACAATAATGTTAAGAACATGTTTGATGCTCTATGGGATGGCAAGGGAAGTGATGCTGTGTCTGAGCTTCAGGTTGGTCTGTGGGTCATTACAATATGGTACCTGAAAATTCTGCTCTTGAGGCTCAAATAGTGCTTATGCCATAACCTTTGTGTACACCTGCACAACTGTGAGAAAAATACAAGGACTGGGTGTCACAGTGATACTGAGTAGTATAGCGACAACACCCAATTATGGTTCACTCCTTTCTGGAGGGTCATGTTTATGTCATCTAAGTTCCAACTCCTAGTATAGTGAGCATCATCTTCTGGTTCTCCTATTTTGTTCATGTCAATTTCAAGTTATCTGAGCCTGGAAAAAACAAAGCAAAACAAACCCAAAAACAACAACAACAAAAAACCCCCATAATCTGTGAGCATAGAAACTGGAGGATAGGGTGGATTCACCATCACTAACCGTCACATGCTCATCATAAGAAACACCTTATATTGACTGACTGCAGTGTTGTTGATCAGTGGAAAGAAAAAACAGAATTAAGAGCATAAATGGAAGAAGAAAATCCCAGTGATTCTCTTGACCTATCCACCATATATGTTATCAGTCCCTAGACACAGAAAACTAGTTTCATAGACATTCTGAGTGTTTAGCTCAACTCTCCTTTCACCGTAATACAGAGATTTTACAGCTGGGCATATACCAAAACTATGCAAAAGGTCCAAAAAAACTGAAACCTAGATGCATTCTAATAATGGGGAGTTAATTATGCTAAGTGCTGAGATTTCACAGGGAGCACTACAACTCCTTGTCTGGAAAATTATCCAGGAAAAAACCAATTGAAATATGTGGGACATGTTAAGAATATCTAGCTGAGTCTTGGAGTTACCCATTCATGGGAAGTTTGAACATTCAAAATCAGTTTTATCTTACCAGCATGCCATTCTCATAATGAAAAACAATTATGATCCCTGGTGGCTCCTAGAACCTTGTACTGTGGGGCCAGACTCAGCTGAGGCCAGGTCTCCAATTTAGTCTAGGTCAGCTCTTTCATGGTCTGAACTCTCTCTTTTGGTCATCAGGAGGCCCATTCTTTGCTAAAATTGCCAAGTAAACTCCTAGTCTGGAAGCACTGATGAGGAGTGGGGGATATTGAACCTCATGTCATGTCTTACTACTTGGTCACTCCAGGGTCACTCTGAAGAGACCATGGAAGAGCTAGGGTCCCCAGATCAGACGCTGGTTGAGTTGCCCCAGGTCTATGAACTGGGAAAGCCAAGGCTTGAGAGCACTCCAGGGATGTCTGATAAGAAATAACATCATTGTTTGACTGAAATCTGCAGGGTGTTTTTTTCCCAACTTTTTTCTTTCCTAATGCTTTTACCAAACGTTTCAGCTCTTTTGGATTAGGGTTGTCTGCTGAAAGTATGTTTCCTTGGAAAGTTTCTGACCAGAAAAAACTAAAAATTATGCTAATGTGTTTGCAGTTTTCAAATATGGCAGTGGGCAGCTAGAGGACCCCACAAGTGCAGCCAGCATGTTTTTTTTCTGCAATGACTCAATAGAATGGGGAAACTTATAGGAATTAGAAGGTATTATGTGAGAAGGCAAGGACAAGTATGACAGACTCTCAGTGATGTCTGATAGCATAAGGATTTGGCTTCAGACAGATAGTTGTGGTATACGTACTTAAAATTTTCATTTTAACTGTTTACCAATTCTGCACTTTTCAAGTGCACTATTTCTTACTGTAAATGATATTATTTTAGAAATATTTAAACCACATAAAACTGGGTTTTTTCCAAAGTGGATTTCTGCTTTCAGTTGTCCAAATCCAACCTGAATGAAAGCTCAGTCATGACAGAAGTGTTATCATGTAGTGCAACTAATGGTTAAGCTGAGGTTTTTGACAGCTAGCCCAGTAAAGCTGTCAATTTATTTTTATGAAGAAAGAATAAATGAATGGATTGTATTGTTATTAGTTTGGGAGTTCTTTAATTAAGACTTCCCTCATTAAAAAAGTGAAGGATTGCCTCACTTTTTAAAGAATTTTCTTCTGTTGAGCAATTTCCATAAAAGGTCTCTTTTCAAACAGATTAATTTATCAGTATTGTATCAGTACTTAGAGTTTCTGTAGCTTTATCATCAAAGACTCTACAAGATCTCAATAAAATTCTTTGCAGGTGTCCTCTGTTTACAGTTGGGTGAGCCAGCCTGAGGTGCAGTTTCCTCAGGAAACTCAGGGTGTCAAAGGGAGAGTAAGAAAAGTAATAGCTTCACATGCCTGAGAGGTGATTAACAGAGTCTGTTGGGAACTCCTGGGTGTCTCTGAGAGGGTGCATGGATAAGCTCCATGTAGGGAACATGCTCCATGTACGTATTTTGGCAGTCTGAAATCCTTGGGGCAGAGCCAGTTGCTGTGTTCTCTATTGATGTAGAGGAAGCCTGGGAGAGCAATGGGAAAGGCTGCCAGGTCAGAAACTCTGGCCTAATTTTCCCTTTGCCTGTGTTTCACTGTGAGGTGTTAGCAGATAATGGCATGAGTCAGACTGTACCTCTGGTATCCATCTGCATGGTGAGATGAAGAGTTGGTGTGCTGCTGATGAATCAAGAGTAGGCTTAGTGCCTAGTGCTACCTGGCATCGCCGTGGTGTGCGTGCAGGCACAGCTCCACGTGCCCTGCCTGCTGCATGTGAAGAGATTTGCTGTGCTTGCCCTTATTGTGACCTACCAGGAGCAAGACTCTGTATCCATTTGGGTGCATGGATAAGTAGTTTGCTCCCTTTGTGCATATAGACATATTCAAAACATAGCAAGTTACAGAGTGTGCCAACAGGTTTTGAAATAAAGAGCATAACTGTTTATATAATGTTGACTCTTCAGTATACAGAGACTCTGTTTAAAAAAAAAAAATTTAAAAATCTGTATCTTATAGACTTAAGTGTTGTTAGGCTGACCAAAAACCTCCACAGGAGATGTTTAAACATGGTGTGATCTTTTTTACTACAGAAAGTGAAATGTTCTCAGTGATGCATTTTCCCCCAAAATGTTTATACAGAAATTGTCGCTAGCTCTTTGCATATTTTAATCTAAGGATTGACAAGTTTCCATTTCAAGGATGTAAGGTCTACAGGCAGTAAGAACAAGGAAGAGCTGCGTGCTAAAGAAAACCACACCCTTAGGCAAATGGATTACATGTCTGCAGTTGGAAAGCACATGATCCTGTGCTTGCACTAAAACGTCTTTTTCCTTTTGCCCACAAAGCAAATGGCTGTGATAGCACCTAGTATTTAGAGGCTCTGATAAGCCCAATATCCTCTTTCTCTGGCCCTGAGTCATGCAAAGTCCAGGAACATGTGGTTCAAGACAGCCCCTCTATTAGAGTATGGGGTTTTATTGAGCAACATGGGGGGGTTGTGGTGCAGGACAGAAGAAAAGCAGCACAGAAAGTGGTGTATATATGAGTTAGTGTTCCTAGGCTATCTCACAAAAGATGTATAGATGAAAAGCAAGACGAAATCATCATTCACGTTTTTTAACTTGCCATTAGCAAAGAATCTGGAGATTTTAGAGATGAGAGAAAGGTAAAAAGAGAGGAAATACCAACCAGTTGGCAGAAGACACTGTAATCCATTCAGTAAGGCTGCCTGGCTGCCAGTGACCAGCTCAGGTCCCTGCCCAGCCCACATGCCCTGGTGCACCTGCCCTGGGCACCCTGGACTCTCTGTCTCCAATGACTCTCCCCTTCAGCACACTCCACCCATAACCTGAGTCATGGCTTAAAATAGAAAGTGAACTTTTCAGAAAGGGGTTGCCTGCTCACACGTTTGTGCCCAGCCCAGCCCAAAGGGGTGTTCTTTGAGACTGTGGACGCCAAGTGCTATTTTAGAACAAACTCAAACACAAGATTTTGAGCAATAGCTGAGCCCCATATTTGAATTAATTTCCATCTTAAAGTATGGCAGTATGTAAAGGTGGAAAATAGGATTTGTTCTTTGACAGATTGTTTTGACTTAGGCGAAATGAATGAGAATATACAGGAATATGAAGTCCAGACGTTAGGGAAATTAAACCTGTTGCTTTCAAATCTTCCCATGGAAATTTTCTCCTCCCTTCCAGGTAGCATTGGAATTTTCCTCTATCTGCAACCCAGTATATCCTAGTGTCTGTGGTTTCTGTGCCAGATATTATTGCATTTGTTGTAGCTGAAGCAACTAAACAAGGCATGGTGTAGCTTGTACAGTAGAAATCAAGGAGGATTTTCTTTCTCCAGGCTCTTCTCTCAGTGTTAAAACTCTGTGGCTGCCTAACCCTGGAGGTATGAGCTGCTCAAGTCAATAGGAGTCTTTTTGTTCTGCTGGCCCAGGTCCAGAGTCCAAACACACAATACAGCTCAGTCTGTTGCAGCGTTTCTTCAAGCCAATAGCAAGTTATGTTGAATGCCCATGTATAATGTGATTAATACTGTTTAGTTATATTTCTTTTAAATTTCAGACTAGAATAATTCTCTGTGCAAATGAAAAAATTATTCCATGTTCCCATTTGGCTTGATAACTTTTGTCTGGCTCATTTATGACCCATCCCAATGTGCTCCTTTGTTCTATTGAGCTTATTTATTATTATTGCTGCCACAATCAGGTTATCTCCTTTCTTCTTTCTGATACCTGATACTCCAAATTGTTGATCTCTGGCCCTGGGGAATGTCATTTGTAATTCCCAAGTGCAGACCCTGCTGTGATAAGAACAGCTATTGTTTATATACTGACACTGCAATTCCCTTACCAGTGGAAAAACCTGTGGTGGGTCAGAAATAATTTCTTGCTTCATCTGCCATGGATCACTGTAAGTGCAATGAATCCCATCACATTTTCAAACCAAGGAGTGAGAGGGGAGAAAAATAGTGTAGACTTCAGATCCGCAAAATCCACTATACGTTAGCGTATAGGAATTTGGAGTTGGTCTTGGTGATGCGCAGTTTTCTACAATCTCTTGGAAGTGATGGAGAGGGAAGCTGAAATTGCAAACACAAATTTTAGAAACCGTAATTGGTGACCCTGCTGATTTTTTCATCTCCCTTTTTATCCACCTTATCCTAACAGCACCAGAGCAGGCACATGATGCTTGCTAGAGGGAGAATTTCTCTTACGTCTGTCGTTGACAGTGTTCAGCTATATAAAGAGGTCATTGCTGGGCAGAGTGAGATTTTATAGTCTCAAAAGCACATGTATCTATTGCCATGGCCTTTCTAACAAATCACTAGTATGTTGGTATGGAAGTTTTCCCTTTCTTTTCCTTGCTTGCTCATCCCTTACTGCTGGCAGCTACTGCTGCTGCTGCTTACAAAACTATGATAAAATGTTTGCTGACTTTCTGAGCTTGTGCTCCACAAACCATCCAAAGCACTGTTTTCATGCAACTTGACTATGTTACAGTCAATATGTATGTGTTGATCTCCTGTGCTTTGTGTAATGAAGACCACATCAAGTTATTAGCAAAAGGCTAAATCCTGTACTGAAGCAAATGCCCAATTTGTTGGCCATTTATCAATATTTATTTTTCTTGTCTAAGGACTTCAGGTGTTTGTGATGCCAGAGCATCAGCACTTTCTTCCTCCTTTGGAATCAGTGAACTCTAGGCTGTGTATCTGATCAATAAACTGTATAATTCTGTCATTGGCTACATATACTTGGAACACCTGGCACTGAAACCCTGATTTCAGCTTCAGTAGCTGTGAATATCAGATTAGGATAAGATGATATTTACATAAGTAAAAGCATTTTTAAAACTCTCATATTCCTTTAACAGGCAGCCCATTTTATTGCTGTTTATAGTAGTTATTTTCTTTAGGCACTGAGGTCCCAAAGTATTTAATTTACGCCGATGACGAATTATTTTGTCTTGAGGGTTTGATTTCATTTCCTTTTCTTCTGTAGACAACCCACATCATGTTTCGCTCATTCGGTAATTTTATATCTTATATCTTTTTCCTTTTCTTTCTAGATGCAGAGGGAAATTGCTTATACAGGACGAGATGGCCCAAGCGCTTCCCGCCCCGGATCTGCCACGCACCCTCTGCACGCGATGCCCAGCTCTCCGCCCTCCACCCCGGTGCCCCACTCCATGCCTCCCTCTCCGTCCAGGATTCCCTATGGCCGGCCCATGGGTGTGCCTGGCAATGCCACCATCCCCAGGGACCGGCTGTCCAGCGTGCCAGCCTCGCGCTCCATATCGCCCAGCCCCAGCGCCATACTGGAGAGACGGGACGTCAAGCCAGATGAGGACATGAGTAACAAAAACCTAACCCTGATCCGAAATGAAGGTCTGTACGGTGACCCTTACTTGTTCCACGAGGGGAGGATGAGTGTGGCTGCACCCCACTCCGGACACCCCCTCGATGTCCCTGATCACATTGTAGCCTACCATCGCGGTGCCATGAGGTCGTCAAGCACTTACTGCAACCCCTCTATGCAGCCTGAAATGCTGGAGCAGTCCTTGTACAGACAAAAGTCACGAAAGTACGCGGAGAGCCATTTGCCCACCCTCGGCTCTAAAACACCTCCTGCCTCACCCCACAGGGTGGCTGACATGAGAATGATTGATATTCATCCTCACCATGGCACTCACATTCCCTCCCACACCATCCAGCCTGACAGGTCCTCCCCCAGCCGCCAGTCCTTCAAAAAGGAGCCAGGACTGCCTGTGTTTGTGGATGCAAAAGCACGGAGCGCGATCGGCCTCCCAGGCATGGCCGAGGTAATGCCCTCTCCAGTGGACAAGCAGGCTTTTGGCTATGGGTCACCTGTGATGCCCAAAGACAAGGAGACAAGGTAAGGCAGAGCTGGGTCTTAATTTATGCGAACAACAAACGTTCCTAATCTGCACATCCTCTGTCATTTAATACCCAGGGGACAATGTAATGTGCAGGAGGCTGCAGTGTTTATTATCTGTCTGTCAAGGTAGTTAGTAATTTAGAGGAGATGCAACACCACCCATTATTAATTTGAAAGTATTGTCAACCCATGATGAATCCCTAGTTATTTTCATTTGTGTAAATTTCAGTCATTGGAAAAAATATAATAAAATAAAATGATTAACTAGGATTTTTCTTTCCAGACAGCTAGATCATGTTACAAGAACAAATGATGTTCTGTTCCCACTAATAAGGGAATATATTTCACCCCTGTTAAGGATGACACTCCGATATTACAATTTTGGTTCTTTATGGAGTGAAGTTTTTCTCATCTAGTGTTAGGAAATGGGAAGAATTTATCATTACTGTCTTATCTGCTGTAAAACATGAATTTGCATAAAAATAGGACAGTTGTTTACAATAATGTTCCTTGAGGGGAAACTGCTGAGAAGAGCAAGTCTGTCCCAGGGAAGAAATTGAAACACAAGTACTGTTCCCAATGATTTTTCCAGCATCACAAATAGTTGGTGGTCTGACTATTGTTAACTTTTGTGTGCTGATAATGATGACAGTGATCTCTCCTGTCTTTTTAAGGACCAGATTTACACAAAGGTCTGTGAAGGCTTCTTCTGCCATAGACCCTGCCCTAGGAGAGAAGTTACACTGCCAGGCAGTTTCTGTGTATTTATATGAGTTGTGTTAATCCCTAGTGTATTGTTTGTGCTGTTAACATTTATAGAGCTCTTTAGGGAAGTGAAGATGAATAGCTGGAAAATGCTGAGCTCACAGAGGCCAAAGGTAACTGCTGACTGCCTTTAACCACTGGGAAGATATGGAGCTTCACATAGCTCTCAGACTTCCCTTCTATCTGGGCAACTTGCTCAACAATTAGTCACCCCTTACCATGCTTGGCCAGAAGAAAAAAAGGTGCCATGAGATCCATTGTTGTGTTAAAAATGGAAGAAAATGAATAAAATCAGCCATCCACAAAAGTTACAGGCTTATAGTCTGGTAGTTATCTTGACATAAGAGTATGAGTTAGGGCACATTACCATCTAGGGTCAGTGAAATCTGATTTTTGTCTCTCTGTTTCCAAGAGAAAGTTACAGTACCTTAGATTTAATTCCAAGCTTCCATTATTACAACTAGGAAGTAATTTGAAGGAAATTTGCCAATTCTAATCCAAGAGATAGCTTTCAGATTGAAAATTTTATAAGGTTCATGATAGGGTGCTGAAAATAAAGGAAGACACCAACAGCTTTTCAGATTGTGCAGCTTTCTATCTGCACTCCAGGCATCTCAGCTGTTCACTCAGCTACACAGCTATGCATAAGGCTGTGTGTTTGTGAATTTATAAAGAGCAACTATATACAGATAGTTCTGCAGCTCCTTAAAAGGGAGTTTTGCACCAGGAGTTTTAGTCCTCATCCCAGAGTCTGTTAACAGTGAAGAAAACAGTATTTGCATAATTACATTTCCAAATAAATACATGACCTTAAAATTCAGCATAGTGTGTATTAGTCACATGGCACTGAAAGAATCATTATGAAGGCTGTACTTATGGGTTGTGGGTTTTTTCCAACCTCGAGGAAGTGTAACTTTCTCAAAAAATAATTGTAAATACCCAAAGCAATTCATGCAAATTGGTGTGTTTTCTAGTCACTGCAATATTAAGAATTGCTTTTGAGCTCTATAGACACAAAATGCTCTAGGCCTTCATTTAGCTTTGTAATAATTTCATAAACTTTGAAAGCAAACACTGCTGAGATTATAGTAAACTAAACAAGGAATACTAGGGGGTGTCCAGGTGGAGGTGCTTCAGCAGGGGCTGAATTGTTGCAAGGTTGTTATTGAACACCTGAAGGGTGATGTTTATAATGGCAGAAAGATATCCTGTGCCTTGTTGTGTAGGTCTTACAGTTTACAACCATTAGCAGTACAGCTGGGTTTGCTTCTATGGGTAAGAATATTTTGGGCTTGAAGAGATGAGGCTGAATTCATTCTCTTCCAGGCATGGTAAAATGAGGTGCATGCTGCTCTGGTGTGCATGTTATCCACTTGCTGATGCAAAGAGCCTAAAGCCAAGGGAACAAAAGGTGCATGGCAGTGTGTTCAGTCAGCCTGCATGCAGACGGCGTCAGGTGTGGGCAGATTGAGGATCTCTTAGCCATGGGGGCACTGGGGAGGGAGATCTTTTGCATTTGTACACTGTGACAAGAGGGACACACCATTCTGAATCATTCAGGAGTGGACTGAGGATCCTGCAGGCACCAAACCCATCATCTCAGCACTGCTGTTCCTTTAGTTCCTAGTGGAGTGTGCTGAGAGCAAAGAAAACATCTCTTGTGCCACGTCTTTGTGGAAATTACCTTGAAGTAGCACTGTCACAACCTCAGGACAGTGCCAGTTTAAGTCAGAGAAAAGACAGAAATGGATAGTGACAATATCAGAAGTAAAACTGAGCCTCTCTTCCCCTGTTAATTCTCTCCAATTTTTCCAGTCCAAGGCTGAAGTGGGACATCTATGTGCTTTGTCAGTATATGTTGGGTACTTACAGCAGATAAGATCTCTCATTGACTGCATCATGGTTTTATTGAAGAAAATGGTTCCATTACCTTTGGAATGTTAACTGCAGCAGGTTTGGGTCTACAAAAGATGAAACCCAGTATTTCTGAGCATTTGTTTTGGACTTTCCCACTTTAGTTTTGCATTGTGGAAGCCTGTCTCATCAAGCCTATTATTTAAGGCAGAACTGAGGGGGATTTTATTGCTTCATGTGATTATTTCTTGTATCTGTTTTACCTTGGGTATTTTCAAAGTAGCTACTTCTGTGCTATAAAGCATTGAATAAATTCTCACAGCAACTCATTTACTGGAAGAGTTCCATAAAAAGCTCTTTTGCAACAGTGAGAAGAAACAACTTCATGGAGATTTTAAAAAATAAAATACATTAGTATTCATGTGCACGAAAACATTAGAAGCTGTAACAGGTTGCAGCCATTCATCTTTGAGGGGTCATAATCCCTTAAATCTGAGGCTTACTAGAAGAATGAGTAAATTTTTGTGAGTGAGCATGAGTTGTTTAACAGTGATTTGCTGTCATAGTTTTGGATGGCTCATTTCTGTAGTTTATGGTGGACAATTCTGGAAGTTATAACAGGCAAAGCAGATGTTAAAATGTTGATAAATTGGAAAATAAGATATTTATCCAAAAAGTGCATTAAATTAACTGCGATTTAGCTTGCATTCTTTGCATTTATAATGTGTGTTACAAAATTCTAGGGTATTTGATAGTTCTGAATATGTGTATAATAAATGCTGCTACTCACTAAAATACAATCCTTGGAACAGCAAGATAAGGCCATGGAATATTTTTCCTCTAAAAGCATTTCAGGAGTGTGCTATGGATCTTCTCCCTGAACACAACTCTTGTCCTCTTCTTTTCATGCCTCATTGGTGAGAAAAGATGATGGTAGTGGCAAATGTGATCACTTTCATGGCTCATGCCTTGCAGTTCAAGACCAAAGTGTAATGGGCATGTGTAGATTATTGGCTATTGTTCCCACCACAAAACCACTTTATTGTTTGATATGTTGGAAGTATGGATGATCTCTCTATGGATTAGGAAAAATTACCATACTCTGTAAAGCATGAACAGTGGGAGAGTCCATCAGCAATGCACTGAGAATTGTCTAAGGGGAACTTGCAGATACACCCTCTTAGACACTTTTCATAGGGCCAAAGTTGCATCTTCCTTTGTGAAAGATGTTGAATAACCAGGCAGAAAAAGATTTTTTCAAATGACCAAGGTAGGATGGAGGAGAGGTAAACTGTATTTTGGCTTCCTACTCTTAGAGGAACTGTTTGTAAGAAGATGAGATGCAGACTCTTGGATAAGACTTGTCGAATAGTATCACAGCTGGCAGTGCTTCAGAACTCCCCTTTTTACCCTTTAGCTTCAAGCTGTTGAATGCTTGAGTTTAATCTTATTCTTAGCAGACTGAGATAGTCACTTGTGTGTATCTTTCCATGGGAAGAGAGAAGAGTACAAAAGAGTTCTGCTGGTCATTGGTTCCCACCCTTCCAGGATATCTACTCAGGTGTTTTGGGGAGAATTTGGGATAAAGTCTGACTGTGACACCTTCACTTGGTTCTAGAGAAGCCATTGGGAAAGACAACCTACTCCCGTTTCCTTATTTTCCCAGTGAAATAAAAAACCAAAACAATAAACTATAATGAAATGTTTCTTTCTTAGGGTAATATAGAAATTTATTTTTCCCTTTCTCTTACCCTCTTTTGATTAATATATAAACTTCTCTTGGGGTTTAACTATAAAATATGAAGTCACTGAAAATTTTTCTCCAGGAAGGTGATCCAATTAGTTCATGGTGCAGACTTGGTATTTGAGTACATCTGTTATGGATGATGTGCTGCACAGCCTAGGGTTGGACAGGAGCATGAATGAACAGTTACACTGCCCAGTTTTATTCTGTGTCTGTATGAAGTATCTTCTCAGTGATGTGAATATTAAAGATGTCCCCAGGAAAGGGAAGGAACACACAAACCACACTTAGATAGCATTACGGTGACAAGTGGATACCAATTCAGCAATATGCTGTACCCTGCTTGGCATTACTTCCAGTTAATTGCAGTAGAAGGAATGACACGAAACCTCAGTGAAGCTCTAAGGAAGAAATCTGGTGATAAAATCTAATGTCTCAGTGCATGGTCCCCAGAGAAGCAAGGGCTTGCATTTCTTCTGCTGAATTTGGGAGCAAGATGCTAGGGCAGGGCCCTGGTACCTGGACATACCCAGGGCTAGAGCTGTGGATCAGGCTGCTGGGGAGAACAGAGCTGCTGAGTGCCTGCCTTGCTGGCCAGGGTTTATAAGAAGCAAAAACCAAACCTGACAGAGAGGCCTGCTGAGCTGGGTGTCACTTCTGACCTTGTCCCCTCCTTTCCTCCCCTACCATGCTGCCACCTCTGACTCTCCCAGCATTCACAGGAGAACAATGTGAAACAATGCCTTTCTGTGCTCAGGCTGATAAAATAGCCATTTCTTTCCCAACTGCTGTAGGAGGGACCCTCCCTGTGCTTCCTGGGTGGTGGAGAGATGCAGCTTTATCTGGGAAATTAATCTGGGAACAGAGACGGGGTTGGGTCTTCTCACACTACCAGTGCTGGGCAAGGGGCACCACTGTGTTTTGTTCTGCGTGACCCTCTCTCCTAGTGCTCCACATCCTGGCCTGCCCTACCCACAGGGGCTCTGGCCTGCCCCATGTCTGTCCCATGCCCTGGAAACCTTGGTCTGTCCTGTGCCATTGGAGTGACACTCTGCCCTGTGCCCTGGCAACCCTGGTCTGCCCCATGCTGTGGGGATCCTGTCCTGCCCCATCCATGGGACCTTGGCCTGCCCTGTGCAGGGAGGGCTGCCAGGGCGTGCTCTTCCCCCACTTTCCTCCTCCACAGCAGGGAGCACAGTGAGAGGAAGAAAATACAATGAGGAGAACCAAAAATATGCAATTGTCATGGCAGTGGGGGCATCCCTGATGGACTCTGGCCCAGCACAGGCTGAGGAAAACATTCATTTTTTCCCTCTCAGCTCCAAGGCTGCTGTAGCCCTTCACAGGAAAGCCAGGGGGAAGGGATGGACTGCAGACCCCCTCCCTGCTCCTCGGGGGCTGCGTGGCTGGCAAGAGGACTGGGCCACCAGTCCTCCAGCCACATCAGCTGGGGTCATGTCCCCACCACCAGGCCATCTGCATCCTTCTGTGCCCATGCTGGAGCATGCTGCCTCCCACTGCCTTTGGTTGGACTGCCCAACCTCCTAAAATCAGGTTGTTTCGTTTAATGCCTAAAAGGTGCCTCCTGCCTTGTTTCTGACAGAGCAACTCCAGAGCACATATAGATTCTTCACATTCTTAATGCTTTTACCATATGAAAAATAATGTGCTCTGTGCAATTCATTCCAGTATTTCATTCGTTTTTCATCATCTCCTATCTCTGGAACATCCCTCTCCCTCTTAACAACATATTTTCCTAGATTTCATGGCAAAGGACAAGATCAGCTTTTTGTTGCCATAATCTTTTTTGAAGCAGAAAATTGTTTCCAGATTATCAAACGCGGGATGGAAAAAACATCATCTTTATGAATTGGTAAAACAGATAGACTTCCAGTTGAGTTTATTTCCAGGAAGGTTTTGTGATGATTATCTGGGAATATAAAAAGTGTTTTCATTATTAAGTGTCAAAAATGCTGCATTAAAGTTTGTTAGAATATATTTATCCTTGTGTTTTACTACTTGTTTTCATTCCAAAGGTTACTGTAGCCTGAACCAGTTCCTTATTTTAAAACTTATAATAGTGGAAATTCTGTAATGTATTTCTTGGTTTGAAGTGAAGTAGATCAGATTCACTAGTCTTCTCATCAGCATTCAAAATACCTTTTAAGATGAAGACAGAAAATGAAGATGCACACACTGTAGTAAATCACAGTAAGAACACGTCTGCTGGCTGAGGACTGACTGAGCACTCTCTTCTTCCCTGCTTGTGTCTGTTAGCATCTCAGTACTTGTTTTGCTGCACTGTTTCCTCAAACTGAGTGTCTCATAGTCTCTGCTGGCTATGGTGTCTGGGTGCTATCCCAGCAAACTTCATTCATTCCCTGAATGGGAATGAAATAATTAGCCTGGATAAGCATCTGGCTACAAGCAGGGCTGGTTACTCACTTTGTATCATGTCAGCTTGCTTCTGCCTGGTATTGGTACCTACATTTGAGTTTATATGACCCTTATTGATTGGCATTATTGCTTTGGCCATCAAACAGCAGCTGGAGCTGGGGGTGCCCAGGATGCTGCAGTGGTGATGGATGGACCCTGCAGCAGGCTGAGTCTGGGTCTGAGTGTGTCTGTCCCATCTTCTTTCATCAGTCACTGCTGCTGGTCTTTATTACTTGCTTTTTGAGAAGTTTTGTTCCCACTCATCTTCCAAAACCACAGTCTGCTGTTAGCATTTGCTTTTGTGTGTCTTCCTGGACATTTAACTGCTGGCATATAGGGCTGTCTTTTCAGAAGGTCCTATACTGATATGTACCTGTGTCGTGGTATGTCATTGATGTACTGGCATGTGTAGGTAGGCAGATGTGTGAGCAAAAAGCTGTTTTGAAGCCCAGTGAGGAAGTGCCCTGACTAATATATGCATTTATGTAAACAAATACACAAATGTTAGCCTTTCCATCCCAAGAAAATACCATTGCTGTTGTTTAGTGATCTTTGGTTCTTCTGGAAAACACTGACCATAGATACCATAGTTCTTCATCTCTTTTCTTCTGATTATTAGGAACTTTAGGAATATGTGCATGAAAGCAAATCTGTTTTATTATAATGTTGCTGTACAGTCTGCATTTGGTGTCCTGTGCCTCTCTATCACCTTTCTGTCCTTTCCAAAGCAGACAGTCGTGATGTCAGGTGAAAAGGATTTGGGCTGGAAAGTAGTCAGCTTGGGCAGATTACATGTTTCACAGACAAAAATCCTGCATTTGGGGAAACTAAAAATAGTAACAAGAAGAAGTGTAAAGTCTTTAATCCTGAAACCTTATGTACAGGCAAAACGATTGGCCCAGTGTAGGTAAAAGAGAAAATATATGTAATGCTGAAGAAAATATTTTTTCACTAGTTCCAAATGGCATTAACAGCTTGTTTTAGGTGCCTGTCTTGTGAGATCATTAGAAGCTGATTATCCTGGTGGTTGTTTGCTTTGTTCTTTTTAACTAAGCAGATGTCTTTTTTATTGTCTGTTGCCATGCAAAAGCTGTCCAAACCAAGATGTGGTAAGCTGCTGCAATAAGGTATATGCAAACTGGTACCCATGGGCCTTTGCACAAACTCTGTAGTGTCTTTCCAGTCCTGTGGTAATCATTCACCTAGAAAAACAAGTCTGAAAGCAAATATATCTGGCTTTAACAAACGGTTCTCTTGTCTTACAGAGAGAGGATACAAGCCATGGAGAAACAGATTGCCAGTTTAACTGGTCTTGTTCAGTCTGCGCTTTTTAAAGGGCCAAATACAAGTAATAGCAAAGATGCTTCTAGGTAAAAACAGAATTCATCTGTAATGATTTTAGTAATCAATCAACAGAAATAATATTTGAATGTAACAGTAAAAAAAACCCTGAATGCTCACTCATTGTTAAATATCTTTATCATCTCCATGAGAATGCTAGGCAGAGAGGAAGAATATGCCAAATGATAGATGGAGATTAACTGCATTACTCTTCTTTGTGTTAAAAAGAATTAATGTAGCTACATCTCTGTGCTTTTTACTGCTTATACTCCATTCCTTGCTTAACTTATATTAAAAGGTGATTTTTTAAAAAAACAACTGACAAGCTACTGGTGTTTTAAATTAATAACAGATATGCTAGTCAAGGCCATTTATTTGCTGAATATAAACTTCACTACAGTTTTAATCTTAGTAAGCTAAAATTATGATTTTTCTTTTTATTCCTTAGTGAGAAGATGATGTTGAAAATTGTGTCCAGCAAAAGCAGTGTTGACACTGCAGGTAAGACAATTCACTTTTAATTTACAAATTATTCAGGTATATGAATTGTTCCAACATTAGACCAGTTTATGGAAATGACACATTTACTTAAATTGCTGTAGCTGTACTGTCAGAACTGAAGTTTAAGTTCAGGATGTGGGAGTTGATCACATCTTAAAGAGAGGAATTTCTCACAGGTTGAGATGGTATTTGGAATGAATTTAACACCTGTGCTGAGTGGTTTAAATGAGATGCAGAGCCTCTGCATATGGTGAATTTTCCAGTGACTTGTCTCATCTATAGTACATATATCTGTCATTAACCCCAGATGTATCCAGATTGCTGTGGAAGACTAAATATTTAATTCCTTTTCTGGTCATCTGAACTTTTCTCTAAGGTCCTTCTGTCAGTAGGATGCTATGGTTGCAATGACACCAAGAAATTTAGCAGTCAGCAAGACAGCACTTTCCCTAATTAAGCGACATTGATCTGTTACTAATTATTAGCATGTGCCTAAACTGTTCTGAGCAAGCATCAGTTATGAAGCCAGGAAAAGCTGGTCTCATTTTAGCTTCTCACTTGGAGAGCTGTTAAGTGTTTAAGAGATGGAGTTAAGGCTGTTGTGAAAGGAGATCTCCATGTGATTGGAACTCTGTGTATGGGTTACTGTTGGAGAAGTCTGCTGGTGTACTTACATACCTCCTCTTCGCCCTTTGTCATGTACTGAATGCAAATAAAGGCAATTCCCTACTTCCTGGTAGTGCTGTTCCCACAGGGAGGTCTGTGCTCCGGCAGATAGTAAACCACACACATTTATTAGCAAACCTATTATGCTCCTAACTAGCCTTTCTGTTGGAGCTGTCAGTTCACGTTCAGGATTCCTGTTTATCTGGAATTGCAGTATGTCCTCCTAACGACAGATGTCAAATTAGACCTGGAAACTATCAAGCACATGCAAGAGAGCAAAAGTTTAAGTCCTGGTACTGCAGCTTTGCTCCCAAGCCACTCTCTGATCCAGTTCCAACTCTTCCCTTCCTGCTGGCCTCTGGATGGGGAGAGCAATACTTAAGGCTTTGAAGAAATAAGTTGTAATTTTTCAGTTTCAGGCAATTTACTGAAAAGTCTGTCATTTTTCAAACAGCTGCAAAATGCTCTTAGACTTTTCCCTATTGCAGTGTCATTATAGACTGAGAATTTATGGTATTTCCTACTTGCACAGTCCTCATCTCAAATAAAGCACCTGTGAAACAATCACAACTTGCACACACATTGGCTTGTGTTCCTCTTTGCACTGCATTGCTGTTCAGCCTTGCCACTTTCCCTGTGGTGGTACTAATTCAGACAAATACGTTGCAAGGGACGCTGAGTTGAGGGTCCTGATCTAAGTGGGCCCTGCTTTGAGTGGGAGTTTGGATCAGATATCCTGCAGAGGTCCCTTTAAATCTAAATTATTCAGTGTGTGCATGTGTGAATGTGCTCTCAGTGAAATGAGAAATGGAATAATATCCATTGGGAAAATGGTCCTACATAACCCGAAGGTGTGCGTTCCTCTGGAAGTCATGCCCAGCCCAGCAGAATAGCATGGTTCATCATCAGCAACTGTTTCCTGCCACTGTTGTTCCCAAATACTCCATATCATATGACTGAACACATGTTCCTAAATTGGCAAAATTACATCTAACAACTGCGTGTCTAAGCACGGGGTGAGGGGTGGGCAGTGGAGGGAGAGGGTGGGAAGCATAGTTTAGACAACTGCATGTCTAAGCATGGGGTGAGGGGTGGGCAGTGGAGGGAGAGGGTGGGAAGCATAGTTTACTGTCTCAGATCATCATCTGCCACTTACTGACAGAGACATTGACTTTGTCACATGGCCATGCCCATATCCAGCATATGAGTAAGGTTTCCAGCATTTGGGTTGTGCAATAGATGCCCTTCTGATCACTTGGGAGATAGGGATAGTGCAGTGAGGCCAGCCATGCAGCCAACAGTCTGCAAGGATCCCTATCAGTACTGTAAATATAATTGTAACTCCAGCACCTGCATCCCTAAATCCTGTCCTTGCAGCATGACTCAGCCACAAAATTAAATTGTAGCAGGTAAAGGAAACAAGGTGTCATGCTGACCCCAATATACTACAGTATTGTAACCACAACAGCTATTATTGAAAATTACTGTATAATAGAATAGTCTTGTGTAATGGAATATTTGCTTTTGCACCTGCTTTTGAAATTGTGCATAACATGGTCTAATAAGTCATTTCGGTCCCTGCTTACTTGAAAATTAGGCAATCTGCCAGAATATGCTACAGAATGTTTCTCCTTTTCGTAAATATGCTTGGGTTTGAGTATGTCAGGAGCATCTAGAAACACTTCTGCTGACCTCTGTTTTGTTCTTCAATTCACCCCAATCTTTATTAAGTATAGCCATTTAGGCAGTTGACTCTCTTACTTTACAATTCCACTTGACAACTGTGCACTGAGACACCAGCTTTAGCAATTTTGAAGTGTATTTGAAAGAAAAAGTGGTATAAAATGTTGATTGAGCACTCCTTCCTACAGCACTGGTAAGCAAAAACGTGAATTGCTTCCCATTCTGAACAATAAAACATCTGTGCAAGATAATATTGGCTCATCAATGTTGAACGAACATTGTATTTTATAGTATGCATTCCAATGATAGGAGACTTTCATGCAAAAAATAGACAACCAGCTCTCTTGGGATGGGAAAAAACAAAATTTCTAAACCCTAGATAACTCTATATAGCTAGATTGTGAGTACTGTTTGGTATGTCATATAAACCAAATTGTTGTATGTAGTGTCCTCAAATATTAAGGACCCTGAGAAAAAAAAAATATCTTTTTTTTCTGGGAAAAATGAGACTGTAATAACAATACATGTCTGCATTGCGTATGTTTGGTTGCTTTAATCGCAGTTCTTTCATGGGAGATGGGTCCAAAGAGTAGTAACTTTCCACAGAATGATTATGTCTCTTCTGCTAATGTAAGGAGAAATCCCATGACCAAATCCTTATAAAGATCTTCAGTTCATCATACAAGAATGGCATCAAGGAGCTCTTCACTTAGGAACAGCATGTGACTAAAACCAAACCATAGTAGGAAGAGTCTCCATGAGATTTCTAACAAATATCCTGAGAAATGGTCACATACTCTCTTTTCTGTCATATTTTTGTTCATCAAGTGGAGACTGATTGATAGACTAAATCCTGTCTTCATTGATTAAATCGAGATCAGTTGTGGCACGGATTACTGAAAAAAGCAATAGTTTTTTGCTACTTGCTGCCTTGTTGAAAAAGGAAGGAGGACATTTCAGTATGTCCTGAAAAGGGTCCAGGGAATATGACTTTCTGCACTAACACCATCAATACAAAATGAGAGGAAGATGGCAGCAGGAAGGAGTATTATGAACATAGGGCTTGGATTTGATTCCTCACTCTTCGTGAACTGTCTTATCATCCATGCATATCTGTGTGCCTTTCTCACACACATGGCTCTTGCTGTGATGACCTGTGAATTAGAAAATTTGTCCATACCTGCTTGCTTATCTCAGATTCAAAGATAGATCATGCTAATCTATGACCTCTGTCAGTGTTTTCAGGCAAAATATGATCCTGAATTCATTCAGGATCAATGAGGTGAAGTTGCACACTAATACATAAAGAATATTTTATTCATTTAAGGGTGCTTTAGTGCTGTTGAGTAACTGTTACATGTCTCCCCAAATGATGCTTGAAAATGTTGTGGCTTATAAGAAGAAGATGAGTAATTTCTGAAGAAACTTTGCTGGGTGTCTTCTGATGACCTTTCTTTTCTCAGCCTGCTTCAAAATAAAATCTAGAGAACAGAAGGAAAGCAGTGTCTTCACAACCATGGCAAAGGTCAAGTGTCATGGAGTAGAAGTTGTGTTCCTTACCTTCCTGAGCCTGGGCAAACCTTTCCCCTTTCTGCTCATCAGTTCTCTTTGCACTCTAAAAATGGCAGTTAACTTTTTTCTTTTTTGCCCGGAGTATTAGGGAATTGTGGAGGGAGTTTGCATTCAGGCCCCCTTACTTAACTCCAGCAAGGGTTTATTTAAAAACCTAAAAGCCAATGCTGTTTCTTTTCCTGCACATCTAATCACAAAGATACAGCCTGGGACTGTTTCCAAAAGTGATCTATACTCTCTAGATGAAGCAGTCCCTCATTGAGCTGCCCTTTTATTCTTTTCTTTAACGAGCATGAGATATCTGAGAAATCAGCTGCTGATCCTTACTGCTCGCTCAGTGTCTGCTTGTGTGTCACATCCTTGGGAGTCCCACGTCGTGTTTCCCAGGCTCTGAGCACACTCTGCAGCAGCTGAGAGTACCTAATGGTGAGAAGAGGTGGCTGAGGCAGCAGCAGAGGAGGAGAGCTGCTTTGTAGGGAGCTGGAGACATTTATTGCTTACAGAAGCAGATTGCAGTCCATCTACACTAAAAGGAAAGCAGGCACCCCTTCCTGAGAAAATATGTGAACTGACTGGGGTCCAGCATGGGGGGAGAGGCTGGCGGGGACTGATTCATGCCTTGGCTGCATCATCACAGGGTCGGGGGCTGAGGTTTTGGAGCTTTTGCTTGAGGCAAAGAACAGCAGAAAGGTAGATGTGCTTTCAAAAATAGTCCAGATTTGTGGCTAGGGATCAGAACTCTTGGAGGCTTATCCACATTTTTCAGACTCTCTGGTGGTTTCTGTCTGTAAGGTTTATGAACTAAATACCATTTTCTTATAAAAAAAAAGTGCATGTGGGAGGGAAATAGATGCTTGACTGTAGGAAAAACTGCAGGGTACATGTAGACAGATAAGTATTAGCATATATTAGACCGAAGCATGGAGTGGGTACATAATGGCAGTGAACAAGGACTGTTTATTTCTTGAGTGTTGCTTTCTGTTAAGCAGCTCTTTGAAAGTCAAGAGAGCATTGAATCATACTGGAGTATAGCAAAAATGTGCACCAGCTTGCCCAGCAGCAAAATGAAAAGTGCTGTTGTTGAAGCACAGAGCAGATCTAGCTGGAGCACGTTTCGGGAAGGTATAGCATTACAAGGGTCTGCACCAGGCTAGAACAGCTTATTGTTTGAGCATGTCTCTGGAAGCCTATGGCATGGCACACTGTGTAGCACAGATCCAGCCAGAGGGACCTGTGCTTTGGCTGACAGGAATTGCAAATGTAGGTAAAGCAAGAAACATGATTCTTAAAAACCTTTTGGCCTGTTTTTAAATATAAATAGTCTGGTTTAATTTCCATCCTTTAAGAATGCTTCCCTCAAATGAATTTTGCAAAGGCTATGTTTGAGGTATCCACACCTTCTGGCAAAGGAATAACAGTATTTTGTTATGCTGAGCTGTACTTGGGCACATTTGGAGACTTTATGGTTGAAAAGACTACTAGAGGTGAAAGCATGAGGATTGAACTTACCACTCTTGGATTCATACTCATTCCAGCCAGAAAATGTGTCATGCACTTTAGAGAACTGAAAATTTGCCTTGAACAGACAAAGAAAAGCTCACAACACTAGTTTTTGTTTGACTTCATTGAACTTGATAGAATGTGTGCTTGGGGGAACAAATGATGACCAAAATCCCTGTGCAGATCCATTGATGAGTTATTTTCTGTTTCCTCAGAATTTTTTTTGTTTTATTCATAGAGAAGGAAGAAATTGAAGTAGGGAATGACCTAATCCTACAATAGAATCATAGAATTATTTAGATTGGAAAAGACCTTCAAGATCATGAAGTCCAACCATTAACCTAACACTGCCAAGTCCTCCACTAAGCCAGGTCCCTAAGCACATCTATGCATCTTTTAAATCCCTCCAGGGATGGTGACTCAACCACTTCCCTAGACAGCCTGTTCCAGTGCTTGACAACCCTTTTGCTGAAGAAATCTTTCTTAATATCCAATCTAAACCTGCCCTAGTGTAACTTGAGGCCATTTCCTTTTGTTCTACTGCTTGTTACCTGGGAGAAGAGACCAACCCCCACCTCACTACAACCTCCTTTCATGCAGCTGTAGAGAGCAATAAGGTATCCCACTTGAGCCTCCTTTCCTTCAGGCTAAACATCCCCAGCTCCGTCAGCTGCTCCTCCAAACCCTTGACCAGCTTCATTGCCCTTCTCTGGACTCACTCCAGCACCTCAATGTCCTTCTTGTAGTGAGGGGCAGCTCATGCAATAGTTCAGGGAGTGGCAGCCATCTGAGCCATCTGAGCCTGAGGGATGAGGTGATCTGAAGAATATGCAGGACTACATAGTGCTTGACAGAAAATTGTGTTCAACTGACAATCTGTCATTCTGTCTGCTGTCAGTGGTGGTGGGGAAAGGACACATTAGAAAGCAAATTTGAAGAAAAGTGCAAATTGCTAGAAGAAGCTGTAAAATGACTATTAGCTGATGATCTGGAATTTGCTTAAGCTTTTTCCCAGGTGCTTGAGATTGTAAAGAACAAGCTTGACATTGATGCTATGTAGAGGAACAGCATTCTTTAACAAAGAAAATCTTGTGAGGACACTGACAGTTATTTTCAGTGTGGCTCAGCTCACTTTCTTGTGTTATGCTGTGTTTCTTTCTGCCAGACTGAGGGGGAGTGTGTGCATGCAATGTGGCTGGAGAGCCTCTGCCATACCATTGTTCATTGCTCTTCTCCTGATTTTGTGTGGTTGCTGTTGGAGACACCTGCTAGAAATAATACATTTGTACTTTAAGCAGCAAAGCAAAATTCTCTGTAGAAACCTTTTCCCCACATTTGGCAGCTTGACTGAATCTCTCTCCAGCATGATTAATCAACAAATATACAGTTCAGGAGTCCTATGAACTTGCATCAACTTGGTCTCAGATATCTCCTGGGAGGGCAATCCTGAAGCTACTCTCAGGACCAATTTGATTTGATGCTGTTTTGTGTAACCTGCAGTCATAACTTATTATCCCATCTCTATTACATGTGGTAGAAAGCAGTCTTGGGGTAATCCAGTGCTCTGATGAATCTGAGATTTCAGGACAGATACACTCTGATATTGTACAGACTTCCCTCAAAATATAATGGATAAGGAGATACCAGTCCCCTGTTAATACTGAGCACTGGCATCTGTCATTTTCTCTTCTTGTCCATCAGTGTGAAATACACATGGATTCAGTGGGCAGAGGAAGGATTATGTTTGCACCTTCTCTGCTGTGAACTCAACCTGTCCTGCTGCTTATTGCAGGTGCTGCTAACATCTCTGTGGGGAAGAATGCACTGGCAACTGTGGAGTCTGCTGTCATCCATCACCCTGCTGGAGCCTCATCAATGCAAGTCAGTCTGCATGGCATGAAACGCAACGTGTCGGATCTGCGGCTGCAGCTGCATCAGATGAAGCAGCTACAGGTATATTGGGGTAATGCTGGGCAAAAAGAGGTGGATTGTCAGCAAATGCCTTTTTCCTTCCTTCCTTCCTTCCTTCCTTCCTCCCACACTTCCTTCCTTCCTTCCTTCCTTCCTCCCACACTTCCTTCCTTCCTTCCTTCCTTCCTCCCACACTTCCTTCCTTCCTTCCTTCCTTCCTCCCACACTTCCTTCCTTCCTTCCTTCCTTCCTCCCACACTTCCTTCCTTCCTTCCTTCCTTCCTCCCACACTTCCTTCCTTCCTTCCTTCCTTCCTCCCACACTTCCTTCCTTCTTCTCTCTGTCTTTTACCTTTTGCACAAGTGATTCTCAGTTACAGAGTTGTAGCAAAGAGCAAACTCAAGTATTACAGACACCAAAGCTCTAGCACAGCACGCACAGTCCTCGAGGTATGAGAATTAGCTCAGTTAAACTACTGTTGCTCAGATATTGAGAAAAAAATTAATTTTGGCTTTGTTTGATGACTGTAGACAAGTCATTAAAGCAGTATTTATATTACAATAATATCAAGCCTGTGATTACAGTTTGGATGTGCTGTGCTATGTGCTGTATAAACATGTTGGAAGAGCCATGTTCCTGCTTCATACTGTTTACAGTTGAGACAGTTTTTAAGTTCTTGAATAAACTTTGATGTCAGGAAACCCAAATGTAGCTGAGGATCAGTAGAAATGCATTAAGCCAGAGTCTGAGTCTTGTCTTTACAGAACCCAGATGAATAGCCAACTTGAACAATAAGGAAAAAAGATATTTCAAAAGTTGCTGCAAAGGTTTATTGTGTCCTACTTATATTAACATTGTAGCAGTACCTTCCTAGGACACATGAACACCTCCAAACCTGCAAGAAACTATATGAACAATGAAGAGTTAACAAAAATATTATGTTGGCATATACAGTCATGCTGCAAATATAAATATATGCTGTTCATCTCAGACACTGAAAATAAGCACATGCAGCTGTACAGGTCTTCAGCCCTTCACTTAATTAGAAGCTGAAGAGCACTGTGTATTGTCTCAGAAGATGAAAAAGGAGGTAAAGCACTATCTTGTAAGACAAAGTGGACAGCAGGGGAAACTTCAATACTCTGCCAGTCCTCCTTGCCTGGAAAGTGACATCACATGTTTGGTATTGTCAGGCTGCAGCTACTGTTTTTACAACCAGAGTGGTTTTGAACGGCACTATATCAATCACGTTTGATTTGCTGGTTAATTTTAGAACAAAATAATGATAATACAGATCAGAATTCACAGCATCTTTTGCTGTCACCTCCTTATCTAAAGGAAATTGAATCATGTACCAGTCATAGGGCAAGGGAGAAAAAGGGTAAGGTAAACATCAGGATAGGAAAATGTGGCCAACTGAACACGCCATGACAAGGTCCTGTGCTCAGTTTCCTGGTAATGAACAGGTGGCAGAAAGTGTTTGGAGCAAAGAGTTGTGTCAGTCAGGTGACTTCTGCCTGTGATACAGCTCCCATGCATTTGACTTTTCAGTTTAGGATGAGTATATTCCTATAGCAAATGCATCTTTCATGCCAAGCATCACGCTCCCCATCTCATTTCAAGACGCTGGCTTGGGATCTTTGCCCTGGCACATTATGTGTAAGTGCATATTCTTCCACATTTGTGCCACAAACCACTGCAGCCCCTCTGTCCTACTGCAGCCCCATGTGCCAAATGCAGCTCTTGGCAAATGCCTGTGGTCTGGCCACCAGCTGTGCTTAGCATGTGGCCTCATGAAGTGGGATGGAAGCTGCAGTGCCGTGCTGGGGGCAGTGAGCACATCAGTCTCACAGGGCCTGTTCACTGAGAGGGTGGCATTTCCCCAGCTGTGCTTTGTCTCCATGGCCTTGCCCAGGGCAGAAGCCTTGCTTTTGATCACATACAGTAAAATGGCACACAGGAGTGAAGAAACTTCTACCATCTGCACAAATCAGTGCTGCCAAGCAAGTCTTGAGATGGGAAAAAGGACATATCCCGAGTGTGCTCATTAACTCTGGCTGGCTTCCCTTAATTCAGAAATTATAGCAAATGCTGCATTGAGCCAGTAGGAAGTCAGGAAATTTGTGATAGTCAGATGGAAGAACCTGTAGCTCAAGGGAAACTTCGGCATGTTGCACGTAAATTACATTAATGAGAGCGAGTTTTTGTCATGGCTTTCCTGAATTATTTTGAAAAAGAGCTCACAGTTTGTACAGCAGCAAGTGAAACAGGTAGTGTTTTAAACTGAAGAATGTTGAAATATCACATTTCTAATGAAAAATTCGGTGATATGTTTTTTGGAAAATAACTGTAAGTAAAAGAGACAAAGTATTTTTCTGTTTTCCCAGATTGTTTGCACAGAATGTTTGACAGTACTTCATATTTTTTGCTTTCTCCTGGGTTGGCAGCCAGTTTGTTCCTGTTTGTGTGAATTTTTCATACAGTGACAGACTAGAAGAAATACTTCCAAAAAACTGAAAGAGACAATTACACAGGCACGAAAGTTGTCAGGATAACTAAGAAACAGGAACAGGACATAAAACTATATTTAATACTGCCTATTGTTCAGTTTTCAATTGATGTTATCTTTGTATGTTCCTACTTATTTTCTTAATAGAATCAGAGAAACACATGATGGAAAAGACATGTTGATTCATGTAACCTTTGTGCTGGCAAAATCCTCTTTTTAAACCATATCCAGCAGTAATTGATCCAGATGTATTGATTGATTCACACACCAGTTTAATATATATGTCACCAGATGCAACAAAAAAGTTAAGACTCAGTCTCTGGTTGGATTTTAAACAGAGATTCTTGACATAAAGACATTTGTCTCACGATTTTTGCTAGAGGTTAGATACACTTCATGTTACTCCACTAGCATCTTCCTTAAGCAGTCTGATTTTTAGGGATATTTAAGAAAGACTAGCTCATGGTGCTTTGGAGTTTTCCTCATGGCCAGAGAGAGGCTGTAACCCAGCCTGTTTACTGAATGGATTTGTTGCTTGTAAGAATGGAGCCCATGATGAGTTTACTGGGGTTGTTCATTCAGATAATAAGAACTCTTAGTAGCAGGCTTGGACCAAGCCTTAGAGTACATGTTCATGGTATATATCAGCAGGTTATATGTGCAGTGGGGTTTTTTTTGTCTACTTCTTTCTTCAATTGAACACATTTTAAGGGAACACAGTTAGATATGATTAAGGTTCAGCATTAGGAAAATACATGCATGCATGCTTTTCCTTCAGTCAGTGTATTGTTTGCAGGGAAATGGGCACTGCAGAAAGGACAGAAAATGTAATAACAATGCTGTCATAAATGGTATATGATAGTCTCACAAGTGTGAATTTGAGATAGAAATTCAGATATATGTTGAGCTGCATTATAGAACTGGAGAGCCTGATTTTAATCAATGTATGGTAACAAAGTTCAGGAACAAGATACTTAGGTTCTACAGAGGTCCTGAGCTCCAGGCAGTCAGTTCCTGTTTGTGGCTGAGCACTGTAGTTCTTGGGGAGGTGGGTGGCCCAGAAGCCTCTTGCTCCAGGGTCTTGGAGGCTCCCACTGGACAGGTCATGGTTATCTCCTATTGAGGGGAAGGGCCATGAACTAATACTTGGTTTTCCAGTTACCTGTCTCAGAACTGGTTATGAGATTATTCTTGAAGTGGGTGCCAGAGGCAGTGCTGGGGCACTTGTGAGACAGCAGTGATTAATAATGGCTGGAGCAGTAACTGAAGAAGAGGGACAGGGTAGGTATGTGGAGAGATTAGTGAGGCTGGGAGTGAGAGCCAAGGGTAATGAATGTAGGAGAGGTTGCTAGAATTCTAAAAAAGTATGTTGAATTTCTTTCTGCTGGATTGCTGCTTGCAGTTATAAGTGAAGTTAACTCTGATTAGCAAGGAATTGCCATTTGGTAGTGACAGGAAAGCCTGCCTTGCTTTTCCTTACCTTTGGGTACTTACCTTTGGAACTTGAGTACTGTTTTAACGAAGTTTAGTTTCAAGTATGAACGTCTAAGATTGTTTATTTGGCTTGTTTTCAACCAAGCTTAAAGTACAAAAAGTTATACTGTGTGGAAACAGACTAACTCTGGCAGATCCATAAGGCTTCTTCTGCATGAGGTAGGTGGTGGAGTAGATGGCAGAGATGGTCAGAGGGACAGGGACAGACTAACTTAGCCAGGGAGTCTCAGATCTGATACCTGCTGGCAGAAGAAAGGTAAGAATCAAGTTCAGTTCCAGAACATGGAGGTAAATGTGCTGTAATGACCAGAGGTTGCCTTCTCCTCATCAGTCACAGCTCTTCCCCTCTGTTCCTGCTCACCCTGCCTCATCCTGTTCTTTGGCTGGTGTCGGCTGTGATTGCTCCTTTGTCCTGGTTCCTTCTTTTCTCTCTCTGCATCCATCTGTACCTCTCCCTTCTTGTCTTCTGTCCTTGTTCCCCAGGTTTTCCGTAACTAGCCAAGTGTTGCATGAATTTTCATAGAAATGGCAAAAACATCTCTTTGATACCCAGACTTCAAGAGCTCATTCCAAACACTGAGGTTTGAGAGTCCTCAACATACAAGCTTTTTGAAATATCACTGTGTAATATCTTTTATTTCCTAATTTCATTATCAGGAATGGATGAACTTTTATGACTGAAACTTCCTAATACTGTTCAAGCACTTCATAAATGGAGGTGACAAGCACCTTAGCTGTAGGAGTCACTGCAATAAATCTAGATCCTCTACATACCCCCATAATAGGAAAAAATGGATGTCTGTCACTTCACAACCTCACACACACATACTCAGTTTTGCTATTACTGGAAGTCACTGTTACCAGCTGAGGAACATTGAGGACTTAAATTCTGGACACATGAGACTTAAGTCTAACTCTGTTACTGACCTTTTCACTGACCTCAAATCTGCTTCACTTCCCTGTGTCAAATTTCCTCACTTTTTAAAGAGCTGTGAATAAACTGTATGACTGAAGTGTAACATGCTCATTCACTCATTTATTCATTCATTTGTTTTCCTACTTGAAAACATGACACAATGAAAAAGGTGTGTGTCCTAGTTTGTGCTGGCCTTTCAGTAAGGGGTTTTAATTTATCAAATCCAGATATTAATCCCATAATGGGGAAAAATACACACATGCACTATCTTCAAAATAATCTGTAATTTTTTATCTATGCTGTTTCAAATGTTTTTCAGCTTCATTTTTTCCCTAACTGCTAATACTTATATGTTTTGAGCTAACACCTCCTGCTTGTCACAGCTCAGACACCCTGAGCTCTTGCAGTGAGGTGTTACCCTCCCTCTCATCACAGTTGTGTTGCTGGAGAGAGAAGTTAGGCACAGGGACTGAAGAGTCAGCAGGGGAGAGCTGAGTTTGTTTCTTTCATTCCCATACTGGTTGGAAAGAACCATCTCAGCAAAGGCTTTTTTTTCCTCTGATTCTCATTCATTCTTTTAAATCAACTTAAAAAGAAGTCTGACTGCATCATGCTATCTTGTAGGTAACACATGTTTTGTGATTCTTCCTATTAGGTCATGGTTTTACTTGGTGTGTTAAATGTGGTTTGGCTGTTAAGCCTGGATGTTTGGAAGACTTCTGACAGTTCAAGTGCTAGTTTTAAAACTGGACTTTTCTCCCCCAACTGACAGGTGTTTTTTAAAATCTTACAGTATGAGGTGGATTCTGGGATAACAGTGTTGTGTTCATGTTGCCTTATCCTAATGCTGTGACTAGGTGGATTCCTGAATTTTGTGATTTGTGTAAGATACTTCAACAGGTTTGATTTGTGTGAGCATGGGGCATAGCTGCTCTACAGCTACCCACACAAAAGTACAGTCTAGTTTGCTTTCTTAACTGTGTTTTGCTCTGCAAACTTATTACCAGCAAGAAAATTAATGCTTTAGTTACTTAACATGAGGCTGAGACAAGAAAGTAAGTATGACTTTTGCAGTTCTCAGAAAATTACCATATTATAAAGGGTTTTATTTAGAGGGCAAGGGAGGGTTTATATATTGCAGGTGAGCTGTATGTCTGTACCAAATTACACTGGATGGCACGTAGAGGGTAAGGGAGGGTTTATATGTTGCAGGTGAGCTGTACGTCTGTACCAAATTACACTGGATGGCACAGTCCTTCTTCTGCCACTTGAGAGTCTGAAAATTTCCATTCTGGAATCAGCAGTGTGTTCCAGCTGTGGCATTAATGTGTGGGATTATCCACTAGGCACGTATGGGCAGTGTGATGCGTAAGCTTACGAGATACACTCAAAGCAAAAGTCAAGCTTCTGGCATTCTTGTGAGGTGTAATTAATTCTTGATTCATGTTGAACTGAGCAGAATAAAGGGGCCACAATCCTTGCAGAATCTGTGCACTGCAGGTGATGTACTGATCAAACATCTTTTGTTCATCAGCTTGTGTTGGAAGTTAGATATGTACACGAAATACATGGAATAATGTTTATAGGTAAAGAGGGAAAGAAGAAGATAAAAGTACTCTCTCTCTGTGTTTATCCCAACCTGTTTCTGAGGTCTACAATGTATTGTGTTGCCTGGGATGTCAGTCAAGCAGGAAAAATTGAAGTTGATTTCTTTTGTGCAACAGCTGCAGAACCAGGAGATGCTGAGGGCAATGGTGAAGAAAGCAGAGCTGGAAATCAATGGCAAAATGATTGAAACAGTGAAGAGGCTTGAAGATCCTGTGCAGCGACAGCGCAACCTGGTGGAACAAGAAAGGCAGAAATACCTCAACGAGGAAGAAAAAATTGTGAAGAAATTATGGTGGGTTGAGAAATCCCTTCGAAGCTGCAGAACCAGGAGATGCTGAGGGCAATGGTGAAGAAAGCAGAGCTGGAAATCAATGGCAAAATGATTGAAACAGTGAAGAGGCTTGAAGATCCTGTGCAGCGACAGCGCAACCTGGTGGAACAAGAAAGGCAGAAATACCTCAACGAGGAAGAAAAAATTGTGAAGAAATTATGGTGGGTTGAGAAATCCCTTCGAATTTATTGCTGATTGTAAAGAAGTTATGGTGGGTTGAGAAATCCCTTCGAATTTATTGCTTTTGCCTGGCTTTTTATTCCAGAAAGTAGTAGTTTTCACCACTGCCTTCAGTGAAACTGCATCTGGGTATTCTGGTTTTGCTGGTTTTCCTTGCTGGGTTTCATATTGGCTGTAAAACTGTGTCTGTGTTGTACAATTTACTGGTCTTGACTGGGAGTCCTTCTTAGCACAGCCCATTGGGTAAGTCCCCCCAGTACAAAGAGTTTCAAGCTCTTCAGAAGTCCACTGTAAAGGGACTGATGACTGTAAGGACCATGACTGCTTTTGTATTCTGAAATTCTTCCCCTACCCTAGCTTTCCCCTTTAGTTTTATGTATTATGATTCAGGGGAGGAGGGAGGAATTTCATCAAGAACAAATGGATGCAAAGGAAGGTAATGAGTTTGGCTTTAAGTACGAAAATCAGATTTCAATAGTAAGTGCTTTGGCTATTTCATGGGAGAGGTAGGGGAAGCTCATAAATAGAGGACTGAAGTTTAATTGCAGTCAGCAATGCCAGTCTTTGTCTAAAATGTACTCCCTGGGATTTCCATACACTTAACTGCAGATAAAAATACTTTTCTTTTTTTTGTTATTGTGTAAAGGCCCTTTGTAAGACTCTTCCCCTCCTCCCCCCAAACTTTGGCCTACCAAAACTGGTGGGATCAAGTTGTTTGTTTTAGTCCATGTTTAGAGTCAGCAGGTGGGAAGATAAAGCTGAAATCAATAAACAATTTAACTTGTTCTAACACTCACATTTTGTAAGGTGTTATATAACTAATTGTTTCTCATTACTGTATTTATTTCACACCTGAAGAATTGCTCCATAATAGAGAAAAACCTTCAAGTCAGCTTGTCAATTCAAGTCAGCTTGGAAATTATGATTGAAGAGCTGTAGAGTACAGTTATTGACAGCTAAGGAGAGTAAATCTTTCCTGTTGATAAATGTGTTGTCAGATTAATACAATTTGTAATAAAAAAGGTGCATCTGTAAGGGCAAGGTGGAGTATTACTAAGGGAGAGTGTGTTTTCTGTGAAGAAAAGTTGAATATGCAGTAACAGTCCATGCTAGCGTATATAATCCTCTCAGCTGGTTTGTAGTCTTAAATAACATTGTGTTGTAGTCTTAAGTAATTACCCTGCTGTTCCTCACTTTATCCCTGTGTACCTCATTGCCTAGTTCCTGGATTGTTTGTTCTCTGTGGAAAGAACAATTTGTGTGATGGCTGTTTATTGTATTGCCTCATAAAATGGATACTGAGTGAGGTCAAGTGCCAGTGGCATTCACTGTTACAGCTGTTCATTTAGGATATGACTTTGATTGCAATATGGTTCTGTTTTAACAGGTTTTGAAATTTTTCCTGAGCACAGAGTTTCTGCTGCTTCTGTGCTACTTCATTTTTCAAAGTTACAGGAAAATATTGTAAATCATTCCAAAATTAGTTCACCCCTTTTGGAGACATGCTAGAAACAAACAATAATTTTTTATCAGGTTTGTCCAGTACATCCTTTGTCATGTATTTACTTGTTTGCAGGATCAGAGCCCAAAAGAGAAGGACATCTGACAACAATGCTTTGATTTCAATAGCTGATGGTTGTTAATAATGAAGAGCATTCAGCACAAAAGTACACATCAAATGTTACTGGCAGTATTGAGAAGAAGGTTAATATTCTATGTAGGCACTTAAAATCAAGCTGATCCCAGTGTAGATGTATAAACAAGTATAAACAAGCAACATGGCAAAAAATTGTCATTTCTTAGTATTTTGACTGTTGCCCTCTTGACCCTTCCTAAATCATAGGACTAAATCAAGACACAGCTTCATGTGAGACACTGGAGCTTAAGGATTCCTGTAATACCTACAAAAGTGTATTTACTGGTCTAAGGTGGTAAATCTCATCTCAAAAAGTTCTCTTTTCTGCAATTCTGAAGACTATTGCTTGAGCAGGGAGGTTGGACCAGATAACCCACTGTGGTCCCTTCCAACCTTATCCATTCTCTGATTCTGTGAAATAAGGAAATAAAGATATTGGCAGTTTCATGTTGTAAACAGCAGAAATGTTGGTGTACATTTCAGGGCAAGTTTTCTATTGAGCAGCTATTCATGATGGTGCCTACAAAAAGTGCCCATGTGTGACAAACCTGTAGCAGGATTAGAGTTCAGAGATATCTAGTGAAATCTGTTAAATGTTGTGTTTATGCACACTTGTAACAGTGAAATACACACTCAGAATTCACTGTGGGTTTTTTCTGTCTATTTTTTTGATTCAACATTAGAGATATCATATATAACACTTGTAGACACTAGGCTTAAAATTCACTAGAGTAAGGACAAACTATGATGCTATGACACATTGACTAATGAAGTATTTATGTTGTGAGAAGCATGTTACAGGTATGACTACTATATGTTGGAGATTATTTTAAGTACTTTAATAGAAGGGGTTTATAAACACAGTATTTAAACTATAGCCACATCCAATCTGTCCGTTTCAATATAATCCATAGTAAGTTAGAATTTATACTTTTTTAGGAAAATAGCCATGCTCAATGAGAACAAAACTTCTCTTAGCAATCTCAGAAAGCTACTAGTAGCAGATACTTGGGAAAGAATATAAGAACACATCAAAGTGCTCAGAGTGCATCTCTTTGCTTTTAATGACTTGTAGCTCATCCGCTCTAGGTGACCCTGCCTTGGCAAAGGGGTTAGACTAGATGATATCCAGATGTCCCTTCAAACCCTAACAAATCTATGACTCTGTGCTTTTCCAAGTCAGAGATGGTATCTTCTGATGCATAAGCTCTGCATGGATTGTTTACTTTTCATGGACTTCTAATTTTTTTTAAATTTATGTAAACTCTGTTGTGTACAACATCTAGGTACAGTGAATTCTGCAGACTAATTCTTATTTGGATAGAAAGAACTTCTTCTGTTTGTTTTTGAATCTTTCATCTGGCATCCAGTCCCCAAACTCTTAAATCATGCACAGCAGAATATTCACCCTGCCCATGCTGGTCATGATGTTATAGACACTCTCCCACTCCCTTTCCACTCCCTTATCCCCACTCATGGCTTTTCCCACCTGAAAAGGCCTAGTCTGTTTAGTTATTCCTCTTATAGAAGCCTTTCAATGTATTTTGTTCATCTGTTGCCTTTCTCTATGTCCTTTCTAGCTCTAGTATACAACTGTGAGATGGAGATGGGGAGACAGGAGAGTCCTGCAGCAGTTTTGTCAGATGCAGGCACAGCATGACTTTGTGCAGTGGTGTGGTGTGACCTCCCTGTCCTCATGTTCCAAATGAGCTTTGTGTTAAAAATCCAACATCCCACTCACAATGGATGATTATCTGTTCAAAGTTCATTACACTGTATAAAACCTTAGGGTTTGGACAGGTTATTAGTTTTAGGCAGGGTTGGTTTTGGCTTTATTTCTCCTGTCCTCATGGGCATTACATTACATTTATTAGGAGTTATTTTAACCTTTGGTGTTTTCCTGATCAGTTATTATCATCCACCTGCAGTCCTCTGCAGTAACCTTGCATTTTCATTTCCTTGAATAATATAATAACCTTCTGAGATTTTTTTGGTTTGTTGTTATACTATTCATCCTCTTTTCTAAATTATTTACAATATGTTGAAAGCATCAGCCCTAGCAGTGATCCCTGTGAAACCCACCAGCAAAGTACATTCATTGAGTAAGTTGTTCGTTGATCCTTTCTTTTTACTTCCAGTACTTTAACCATGAGAAAATTTCCACTCTTGTCCCATGGCAACTTTGCATTCTTGAAAGCTTTTCCTCAAATATCTTGCTGTAAGCTTTTTGGGCTATAGCTTGCCCCATGCTTTTGTGATTTCTTTGTGGATTTGTGAGACTTACCTTCTTTTTACACAAAGCACATTAATTCCTCCCTAACACAGCATATTTATCCATTGTTCCATTAATTCTTTATTGTTTATTCTTTATTTTGCTATCGATCAGTTACACTGGTGTAAATGTCAGTCTCACCAGAGTACAGATCCCTGGATAGACCCACACTGTTTTAAAAAATTTATTCGTATCATCCATGACCCTTTTCAGTAATCTGGTGCCAAAGCAATTTTAATCAAGAAGTTAGATGCTTAGCATTAATAGTTCAACTGTTTCAACCTTCAGTTGCTATTGAACTCCAAGGGAGAATACCACCTGGTCTGAGTGATTTGTTACTATTCATTTTGTCAGTTTGTTTTGTAACTTATTCTAGTGATGCTGCAGTCTGAGGTAGATCCTCTGATGCTTTTTTGCCTAAAGAAAGATCTCAGCACAAGAGTTTGCCTTGGCTCCCCTGTGTAGAACATAGATGCAGAGAAATCATTTATCTCGTATTAGCCTTCTGAAACTGCATTAATGTGTGTCTTGTTAATTTGCTCAGGCCAATCTAAAAACCCAGTTACAGAAAAGAAATGCTGAAGACTGCTGGATCTGTTTCAGACATTGGGTCCTGGGGGATGAAGTTTCGTTTCCCATACAGTTAGCAACATGGAGCAGTGTAATATGGTATCCCTTGAGTAATTGCAGGATCAGTTGTCTTGTTTGATAGTATCACTGTACAGAATCAAAGGGGTTTATGATGACCTTTCCACTTCTGCTCAAAGAATAAAGGGAAAAACAAGCCATTTTCAGCTACCTGGGAGTCTTTCTTTTATCCCTACATTTCCAACAAGGATTAACCTACCAAAACATTGTAATATTGTTTTGTGTATTCCTTTCTCTTCTTTCCATACATAAACAAATTTAAGCTTCTTTCCTTCTTATACATATGTAATGTTTTAATTTCATTTTTGTCTGGTGGATGTGTGTATCCGGGAAGCTGCTTTTCTAGTGCTGATCTACAAAAGGGAGAAGGGATGCCCCATGATTCCAAAAGCAGCACTGCCTAGCCCAAGTGATGGTATCAGGGCATTAAAACTAGGGAGAATGCATGACTGTAAAGCACTGTTCTGCAGAGAAGGAGCTTTGGCATTGTAGTGAGTGACAAGAAGTCAAATTCTTTTTCCAGCTCCTTCCTAGACTGTGTCTGTGCCCTTTATTGCAAAGGACAGACCCAGACACAGCAGATATCTGCCTTATTGCAGCCTCAGCTGGGTAAAATGCCCTGAGAAACGTTCCCCTGCTGCCATCGTGTGGCCCCATGGATTTTTTTCCTGCAAGTCTGTGCTGGTGGGAATCAGGTTTTCCCCAGCTTTCTCAAGGAAGAGTCTTTGGGAGATGCAGTCTTAAAATGGGAACAAGATTATATACCTCCACTTGTCTGTGATCTGTTCAGAAGCAACTTGTGATTCTTAATTCAAAATTATGTTGTAGTTTCTACGGTTCTTAGTCTTTGGATTGAAATGAACTCTTTGCTGTGTGAGCTTAATGTTCAGATCTTGATAGTATTGCTGTTAGTTCTGTTCTGAAGCATTAATGAGTTGCCATGTATTGTGCTGTGTGACTGTGCTTCTAATTTTAATTGGCCTATACATAGAGTAGTCCTGTAAGGGATTTTCTTCTTTTAATCCCTTTACTGGCCACCTTCTCCTCTCTTTTCCTCCCTGTGTCACCTGTTCACTGAGATGTGTTTAGGAAATGGCTGGTTTTGTGTGGCAGTGCTGGTGCAAGGGCAATATGAGGAAAGACAAGATTTGCAGTTGCATACACAGGCTGCTCCTACCCCTTTTTCAGGCAATCATCCTCTACCTTGGTTCTCTTAACTGCAGTTGTGAAACTACATCCTGACTGGATGCAAGAAATGAGGCCCAAGGTTAGGTTAACACTAGTAGCCAATTTGTCAGTTCAGATTTCCATTGCATTGTTTTCTACCATGCAATTAAACTCCTGCTTAGAATATTCCTGTGAGTAAATTTGGTGTCTTAACAGAGGTAGATTTCACTTAGAATATTCAAGAGATGATCTTTGTAATGTGTTTGCATGGGTGTTTATATAGTTGTGCATAATTCATCTCAGGGGGTATTTTTGATAAGATTTTAAGTATCTGTGTGGAAACTCCAGCTATATCAACGTTTTCTCAGGCTCCCCCACAAACAAAAAGGTACTTTATGTGTCTGAAGGATTGCAAAATTTTGTCTGGTATGGAAGCACGGAAAAAAATGTCGGGAAAGGTGATGAGGAAGCACCAGATGGAGCTGGAGGAAGCACAGAATGGCAATGGTTGGAAAAAACATCTGAAGTGACTCATTCTTAAATCCAAGTCGTGAGCGAGAGCTGCACACAATGCCCACTTGCTGTTTCAGTCTGGTTATTCGTGGAAACAGGATCCTGTATCCTGTCTGGCAGGACCCGGCAGACAACGAGGTTTGCATCAAGGGGCCTTTGGTGCCAGTTTTTGGGTAGTTAGTTAACTGATGGGCATTCCTCTGCATGAGTGAGAAAATTCAAGGTGCAAACCTATACTGGATGTAGTGGTACAGTGTGTCTTTCCCCTTGGAGGATTTGTCTCCCCAGAGGGCTGGGGCTGTTCAGTGTGTTTTCCCACCCTGCCTGCCCTTTGTAGCACAGCTGCTCTGAGATCAACATGCTCTGCACATCTGCAGCCTATTGGAGAAATCAGTGACTTGGGCTGGTTAACCTGTTCCTCTGCTGTGAGTGTCCAACATTCTCACCTCCCCTCATGGTATCCTGCTGGTTTTTCAGCCTGTGGTGTCAGATTTAAGGATGCCACACTTGAGGTTTCTGGTTTGGTTTATACTCCATTCATTTACACGTATTTGTTTGTAATGTGAAAGTCCTGCTTACATTTTGTGTCCCCTTTTTTTCTTTTGCCAGTGAGCTGGAGGCATTTGTTGAAGACCTGAAGAAGGATTCTGCTGCTTCCAACAAGACAGTTACACTGAAAGATGTTGAAGATGGGGCCTTTCTTTTGCGTCAAGTAGGAGAAGCTGTTGCCACCCTGAAAGGTATGTACTTTTTACTTTTGCTTCTTTTCTTTGAACCACAGTGGCTGAGAACAGCTTCACCTTTGATCTGAGGGCATTAACTTTCACTTCCAAAAAGATTTAAAATTGGGATTAGGGAGCTTGCTGCCTGGCCCTTGGAGAGAGGCAGACACTCAACTAATTGACATTCAGCCAATCTTCGGTTACTCCCCAAGGCTATTATAATTTCCTCTTCAGCTTTGCAGTTGTTGTCTTTGCAGGAGAGTTCCCAACATTGCAGAACAAAATGCGTGCAATCCTCCGGATTGAGGTAGAAGCCGTGAGGTTCCTGAAGGAAGAACCACACAAGCTAGACAGCTTGTTGAAACGTGTGCGCAGCATGACCGATATCCTTACCATGCTCAGGAGGTGATCTTTTTCCCTTGGGTTTTTTTTTTTTTTTTTTTTTGCTTCAAACCTAAAGAATTTCCTCAGACAGGGTGGGAACAGCTTTTGGGTTTGTGACCTCCCCAGGCAACGTTGAGAAATTCAACTTACTCGCAGTATTTATAGACTCTTCCTAGAGTCCTCTCATGGGAAATCCAATCAGCCTTTCCTGTGTTCCATGCAGTGATTCTGTTCTGTCCAGCTGCTCCAGGCACTGAGGTCTTACAATTGAAACTAGATCCCTCTCAACTCAGCACTTCCAGGTTTGGGAGGTACCTGGATGAGAAACTATACAGAGTGGCAAGAGTCCCATATCTGAGCTAATTAACTGCAGGCATTTGCAGCAATTTAAGCTAACAGAAATATTCTTTGACACTGAAACATGCATCCCCTAAAATGTAACAGTAAAAAATAAACCAGAAAAAGGTTCTAAGTGGATAAAGGTATCATAAACCTTCTGAAAGAGAGAAATAGTTTACAATACACTTGTGAATGAATGCAAATTCTTTATTCTATTCTTTGCAAGGAAGAATCATTAACAAAAGCTGAAATATTAGATGAAACTTGTATCCACTAAGTGCCAGTGTTTAGCTATGTTTGCCAGAATAATATGAGCAGCAAATGACTGCTGTTTTATATGACTAAATAGGCATTGGATTTAATTCCTTCTCAAAATTGTCAGTGGTCTCAATTTTACTTCAATTACAAGAAAATGTAAGTCACAAGCCTATTGTCACTACCATTATTCTAAGCAATGTAGGGTTGTCATTGTTTTCATATCTCCTGGAGCATATGTGAAGTAGATTTGCCAGTACTGGCAGATGGATAAAATGGTTTATGTAACAGGTCTTCTAGGAGCTGTCACTTAATTTTCCATGCAAATAAACATCTATATCCTTTCACATTAGTTTCCTTTTCTTAAAAATTACTACAGTTATTTCCTGTATTTCCCTGTTTGGAAAAGAAAATAAAACAATAAGCTATGCCTGCCAGTGTTTTACCCAAAGTCATTTTTTGCAGCAAAATTATGTATTCAGCCTCATAAAGTCCTTTTCAGTAATGGAAAAGCTGATGGCTTTTCAGTGGCTTGCTACTCTCTGAAGCTCAGTCATTTCACAGCTAACTGCCAGAAATAGTTGCCTCTTTACATGCTCAGCTCATGGTACCCCACACTCTTGACAGACAAGACCTTTAAAGGCTGTGTTTAGGCAATGTGCCAGACTGCTACCTCACATTATATGTTACTTCACCTTTCTGTGCTAATAGTCCAAGAACATCTTGTTTAGCTAGATACAGTGTATAAATTTTTATGTCAACTGACTTCCATTCTCCCTCTAACATCAACCCACTGTAACACGGAGTTTGGTCAAAAAGTACATTAAGGAAGGTTGGTAAACATTTTAAAAGGCAGAACCATCCAAATCAATTAGAGTGACCTCTTTAAAATTCTGAACCCCTGACTCTGAGAGCAAGCTGTAAAATCACACAACTGAGAGCATGAAGAGGGAAAACCACCATTTTGATTGTCTCGATAGAAGTGTTTTTTCCTTGCAAGAGTTTATTTTTGGGTTGCTCACAACTTGCCTCTATGCTAACCATGTGACACACTGTTGTGTTCAATTTGTCTGGCAGACATGTTACAGAAGGACTTCTGAGGGGTGTGGATCCATCCCAAGCCATGCAATATTCTGCTATGGAAAAGTCCACTGCAGCTGACACTCTGAAAAACCAAGAGGAGCACAAGCCTGCCCAGGGACATGCACAGCAAAACCTCACACAAATCACATCAGAGTCCCAGGTGTCATCTGTCAAGTCAGAAGTTATCCCCTTCTCCACCATGACTGTCCATCACGTGCAGAGCTCCCCTGTTGTCATCCATCAGTCTCAGCACTCGTCAGCCCTGGTCAATCATGCCCAGGGTTCACCTCCTGCAGCCAGCCATGGTGAAGGTGTGCCAGCAGGTGGTCACCTCTCAGCCACCCCACCAGCCCTCCTGCAAGAGTCCACAACAGGATCCCAGCCCACACAAGCCACACCAGCACCACAGGTCTCTGTCAATGGCACTACCATGCAAAGTCTTTTCATTGAGGAAATTCACAGTGCAAGTACCAGAAACCGAGCTGTATCAATTGAGGTACGGTGTATTCTACTCAATCAGCTGTCATCTCTTTGGGTCTGAGCTCCCAGTCTCACTCTTGAGGCTGCAGGCCAGATTTTTCAAATGCATTCTGGGGTTTATGTGCTTCACCCCTAACTACACTATACTTCTGCAGATACCCTCTGATTTTGTCCCTGCTCATTGCAGAGGGGTTGGATTAGATGACCTGTAAAGGTCCCTTACAACTCAAACTATTCTATGATTTTAAATGCAACAGGAAAATAACATGTATCCAAAATAAGTAACTATGTTTTTTAAATTATCTTTATTTTTAAAAAAATTCTTTTTTAGAATACCTTGGTTTTGAGCAGTACCATATAATTCTCTGGCAACACTTGCAGCAGTGGATTTCATTCACTCTTTAAATCTCCATATCCCTTATTATGGAGAGGTAAAAGTGAAAGCATGTGAAGTTCCAGTGGTTTCACACAGAGATATTGAGAAAACACACAGGTGAACATGACAATGTGTTATTACAGAAATGCACTTTAATCACCAGTGTGATACAGTAAGGCAGAGACCCAAATTTCAATTTTGCCTTTGTTCCTTTAGTGAGCAGTGGCTACTGTCACTCTGTCATGTGTCTGTGCCATATCTAGCACGATGGAAGTCGGAACCAAGTGTGCAATTAGTGTTAATATATTTCCTCTAGTTGCTGACTAGGACTGAAAGAATATATCCATATTGATCTATAGCATTTACAGATGGATTTTTTTTAAGTAAGTGATTGCAATGGGAATCAGAGAAATAAATAAATGCTTTACTGGTTTTGTCTAGAAAGCTGAAAAGAAATGGGAAGAAAAAAGACAAAACCTTGATCACTATAACGGAAAGGAATTTGAAAAGCTCTTGGAAGAGGCCCAGGCCAATATAATGAAGTCAATTCCTAACCTGGAGATGCCTCCCCAGCCAGCAGCCCTGCCTAAAGGGGATGCAGCAGAAAAGCTGGAAGTCTCAGGTAAGGTTTGCTAGAGTAAATGGCACTAAAGAATTGCATATCTGGAAAAGAGGGATTACTTTTCCAACTTTCTGGAACGCTTTCAGTTTACAGATTTCTATGATCTTGAGGAAGGACAAAGCGATCTCTGAATACACAAAAATCTGCTTTAAGAAGCAAGAATAACTTGCTGTGTGTGGGTAGAACAGCAGTAAAAGTTGGCAGTTGCAACCAGGAAGATCCAAGTTAGGTATTAGGGAAAAACCTCGTAACGCTCAGTTTCCTGATGCACTGAAGCACTGAAGCAGGCAGCATGAGGCAATGAGGAGGATGTAAGATCCCCTTCATTGGAGAGCATGGCTTAGACTAGCATTGTTCAAGAATTACATAGGTAGAGCTACTTTGTGGTAGCAAGATGGTGGGATGTCCTTCCAGTCCTATTTATTTCACAATTTAGCATACAAATCCACATGTGAATTTGTTCTAAATTCAAAGAGCAAAGAAGGTGCCTCAGCAAAACCTTGGATTTATCTCATCAGCCAAACATGAATCAGCTGTAAAATTCTTACCCAGCTGCTTAAGCAGTAGTCTGTCTGGCTCAGCAGTCTGTCTCTGACAGAGGCAAAGGGAACTGCTGTTTGTGGGGAGCACAGAACTTGGCTACTTCTGCAGTCTGCTAGTAGTCTCCCAGCAACCCCAGTGATATCAGAGGGAATAGCCCAATCTCCTCCTTTTCATATCCATTAGGGAACTTTTTTTCCAGTAGTTCCTCTATACCTGTTTATAAAATTGGCATCCCCACTGCTATGGCAGCAAGCTCCTCATCTTGTGAAGGAACTTTCCTACATCTGTTTTAAACTGATCTCATACCAGTTTCACTGATTCCCCCATAGTTCTAATCCTCTGCAATTTGGCAAGCGACAGCTCTGCATTCCCTTTGTAAAATCATGAAGGCAGTGGATAAAACTTCATCATATCCTTAGAGCTCTCAGCCTGCCCTATGGACTTCAGACTGTGAATTCATAGCCTTTCTGGTCCCTCCACTCAGGCCAGCTGCTCCCTCCCCAGGCTAGATTCAGTTGCTCTTCTCTAACTCCACTGTGTCCTTCTGGAGCTGTGGAGGTCAGAGCTTCATGCTGCACTCATGGTGTTGGCATGCCAAGGTTGTAAATAGCTGAAAAACAATGCCTTGGGGCTTGTGTAGACAAATTCATATAGAATTTTGGAGGAGTGTTTTCAGATCCAGCATTTTGTTCTGGACACACCTTTGACATTGCCAAGTTGTGGCTTCTTGGATGTTTCACAACATGCATGTTGAAAATAATTTTGTTGAACCTTGTAAAATAATTTTGGAATTCTGGCACTGTTCAGTGAGGTTACTGGCTATCAACACAATTAGCTTGTATAATGTGTGGCATAAATAGAAAAAGTCAGTGAAAATAAGTACCATATGGGTGCAGTGAGCTGTGACATCTTAAAAAGTGCAGAGCACAGTAACTGAGAAGTTTTGTAACTCGCATAGTTAACTAATCCACTTCTAGAATACAATTTTGCACAGTGTGCAGCCAGCAGATTTAAGAAGAAATTCGATGAGATTGAGACATTTGCCTTCTGTTGTGCATAATGAATCCTGTAATAGTAACAGAAATACAGGAACAGCAGAACTTTTCCTTAATATCTGATTAAATATCTCACATGCCACTCAGGTCTTCTGTGATTCAGGATAAAAAGTTCACTACCAGTTTGCTGTAGACTAGAAAACTGAGCTACATAAGAAAAGACAGACCACCCATCTACCAATATAATACAAAAGAAATTTTGGCCATAAATTATCAGAGCCCTCTGTTGGCCCGACTGCAGAACCGAGATTGATCATGCTGCCAGATTATGTTGTCTCAGCCATTCTCCACACAGAACCTCTCCCAGTTAAGTAACTTTTTTTTTTCTCTGAAAAGCACAAAGTAAAGTAAAATTACAGAGTTTTTCAGATGACTCTGTAAATATTTCTTTAATGTCTTGACTATAACTCATCTTTGTATCAAGATTGTTCTGTGAAAAATCTGGAGAATGTTTCTAGCATGTCCATTAGAAATTGGGTTCCTTCAGCTCTCTTTGTGCCTTCTTATGTGAGAATGCCCTGATTTTTGCAAATGCTGAGAGATCAGTAGCTTCCATTAAAGGCAGTTTGCTTATCTGACTGCAGAGCATGCCTCAAGGCAGGCATTATTATTTTGAAATCTTTTGGATTTATTTTGGTACAAGTACAAATCTATATGGTGGGAGAAATTAATTCCTGTCTGTTTGTGCCTGTTGAAGAATGCTGCAGCTTAGTGAAACAGCTGGAGAGGAACAACTCCCATTTTGTTCAGAGAAGTGCTGAGCCCTTTGGCACCAAAGAAGGTTCCATAAAGTGTAGGGTTTGTTTATGGGTGGTCTCAGATTCAGTGAGTTGTACTTGTTCATTTAGTCCTCCTTTAAATATGCTAGAAGAACTCAACCATAGAGGGGGAGAAGTGTCAGAGTAAGGTCTTTCCCTTGATTTTATTCCTCTAAAGTTTTTTTTTTTCCTTCCCATTTATACTGGGGAAATACAGTTGTTTAATAAATAACATAGAAATCCAGCTTTGAAGTTTTATGTCTTGCCCAGTGCCACTGTGCTGACTGTGAGCAAACCCCATCACGAGCTCTCCTTAATAACTCCAGCTAAGGGATGTGAGGAGGATTAGCCTTTGATAACCTATGCACCTGCCACACACTGACAATTTCTCTTTCCTGTGTTCCTCCTTTTTATCTCACATTTTGAAGATGGAGATGGATGGATGTCTCACAGATGTGAATGAGATGGTAGGAATCGTGCTCTCTTAGTGCCTTTTGTCTCTCTTACCCAGCCTTGCCCTCATTAACCAGGAGAAAAACTTGGGCATTCTTGCAGTCAGAGCCACTACCAGTTTGAGGGTAATGGGTTGAGCCCATTAAAAGGAGTAGGGACTTGCAGAGAATTTCTCCAGTTTTACAGTGGCAGGTCTTACTCAGAGCTGGTAAAACTACATCTGATGTAATTACAAACTGAGTGGTGTGTATTGACCAAAGAAGTGGTCTAATGCAAAGTGCATCTGGAAATTCACTCTCCTTGCAATCCTGCAAGTGAGTGCCAGATAACCAGGGAGGGAGATAATACAACAGAACATTTCTTCAAGCTTAAACAGCTTCAAGAACATTTGAGCTAAGAGGGGAGCAAAGATGAGACCAGATCAGACAGGGCCTCTTCCAGCCCTGGGGGCCAGCTGGAGTGTTGGAGGAGCCTGACACAGCCCCAGGAGTGGGCCATTACACAATAATTTGCCCAGAGGGAACACTTAGCCCTAAACATCTGGGTAATCCCAAAAGCAGGAGGTTTTATCTTTCTGGATTATATTTATTCCAGCTGTTTACATAACTCTAAGTAGCTGCAGAAAGGTCGTTCTTTTGCTCTTGAAAACAAACCTTGTAAACAGCAGTGTGAAAATGGTGACTCTTGCCATGTATGTTGTGATCAGAAACACATAGGGACAGGTCAGGATCAGGGTAGTGCTGCTTCTGGAAAAATTGCTGTCCAGTGATAGTGGGGAGGAGGAAGTGGCAGCTGGTGGGGAAACACCATCAGGGGGAATGCCAGTTTGAGAAACTGGTGTTGGAAGACTGTCTTCAGAAAGCAAAGGCTGGCTCAGCTCAGCCTTCAAATACTCTGCTTTGGTATTTGAATCTTATTGGGTTAGCACGATATATGTATGTATAGTGATCTTATATGATAATTCAAAGGCAGAACTGTGCATTCCTGGAATAGTTAGTGGTAAGTAAAGTGGAAATAAATGCTCTCCTAGAAGAGGAGCAAGTGCAGTTGCCTCTGGTGGTCCTCTGCCCTGCTCAGATGTGAGAGGACTCATTGAACTGCAAAGGTGGCATCTCTAGAGTACCATTGACATTTTCACTCTCAGACTTTTAACTTTGCTAGTTGTATTCAGCTATAAAACGGATAAAACTCTTTAGTTCCTCTCCTAGCACCTTGCCAGCAGAATGTCCCAGACTGAGCAGAAATGTGTGCTGGTTGCTTCAGAATTGCTGAGAACAATGAGAAGGCTCCAGGCAGGTGTCTCACCAGCATCCATGGCCATGGCCATGCTTTCAGGGGAGACTGTGGGGCACTGTCTGTAACCAGGCACCCAGCCAAACCTGCACCCTGCAGGCTTCTTTACAAATACATGGTCTGCTGTCCCACTTGTACAGCAAGGGCTGAAACCCAGCTACAGTGGCATGGAGGGCAGGAATTTTGATGAAAATTTCTGGGTGAAGGGACCCAGTTTCTCAGTGCAAGCACAGCACTATTTACTTTCATTCGAGTCAGTTCCACCTGAATTCCAAATGTATTTCTATTCATATCTATTCAGCATCAGGACCTCTTAAGATTATTTTTTTCCTTTCCAGTTGAGTCAGGGATGCAAATACTGTTCCTGTCTCCTTCACCTATGCTCACTTTGTGCTGCTCTGTTTACTTGCAGAAGAGGTTCCTGATGGAGAACAGGATAATGACAAGGTGACTAAGTCTCCACCTCCTCCACCTCCACGGCGCAGTTACCTGCCAGGGTCGGGACTAACCACAACGAGATCAGGAGATGTCGTCTATACAGCCAGAAAAGAGGCTGCTGCTGTCAAGGTTTGATGATTCAGACTCTAGGCAGTCAGTCTGTTGATGAGTGGTTGGTACAGAGACAAGACACAGGCTTGGGCTGTGTCTGTAAAACCCACAAAATAAGTTGAGAGAGAGCTATGTCCCTGAGAGCTATTTAAAGTGCTTACCAGGATACACTTCTCTTAGGCTAAATGAACAGTTTAATCAGTTCTGTTTACAGGAGTCTCGCTGCTCTTATCTCCTAGTAATGTAGAAGGCAAGTCACAGGCTGCTTTCATTTAGAGTGGTAAGAAGATTAAAAATAAAAAAAAATCATGCCTTACACAGATGGGGAAGATCAGCTCAGATTTGAGTGCGTTTTTACAGAAACATTGCGCATTAGTTTCTTTGGGCTTCCTTTTCCCATCTGTTCTGTTCTCTGAAGGAAGTGAAGTCCAGGTTAGGAAGCTTTTTAATCTGTGAACATGCAATCATATCAGCAATACTGGTTGCTTTTGAACTGATGAATTAGAGGGACCTTGCAACAGGGGAATTGCAGTAATGTTTAATTTTCAGAGTTTGCTTTGCATCAGGAGGACTCAATTATGTCATTTGTCTGTGCTTTCTTATCCCCTTGTAGGAATGCAGTGAAGATGCTGGGCAAATAGCACAATCCAAAGCCCCTAAAGAGGATCAGGCACTGTCTCGGAGCACAGGGCATGCTGTAGCATCAGCTGCAAAAGATGAAGAGGAAGAGGAAGGAGATAAAATAATGGCAGAATTACAGGTATGCACACGAAGACACCTGCGCCTGGTATCACTTCTAGGGCCTCAGCACAATTTCTAGCTCAGATCATGAAGGAAAGTAGGTCTGCCAGTCTCACCCAGTCCTACTTCATTGCCCTGGGGAGTACACTTTTTGGAAACACCACCCAAATTTTGTTCAAGAGGTCTGGAGCTGAGACAGTGCTGAAGAATGCAGTAACTGCCACTGCAGGATACTGCACATGTAGATAGCACAAGTAAATATTGGTGTGCATTTGGTGTCGTTGTCCCTGGCCTAGCATTGCTCAGCTAGTACCAGACTGGCAAGTTGCTGAGAGCCCATCATCCATGTTAACACTGGGGGGGAACAGAGAATACAGGGTCTGCTTCTGGTGGGTTGTGCTCACTTGTTCTGTGCTATGGTCCAAAATATCCCAGAGTGTTTCAACATTGAGACCTTCCCCGTTCCCTGTTGTGTAACTGGTACATTACTCTGCCAGTGACACAGCAGTTCTGCTCTTGCTGGTCCTTCACTTGACATCACATAGGCTGGTTTATTTCAGTGATGGCCATGCTGCAATAAAAGCCAACTATTCCAGCTACCCCCAGTGAGGTCCAGCTTGCTAGGGCACCATCTGTCCTCTTCCATGTTCCCATGAGGAGAGGAAATGTGGATCAGCCTAACTGGCTATGACTTCGGATATTGGGGTGTTTCAGGGCATTGTCACACCATGAGATGAACCCTGCTGTCCATCTGCCAAAAGGTGGGTTTGGTGCTGCCCAGGAGGTGTTTGCAGCACAGCAGACATGGGCATTAGGCAGCAACTGTTAGGTGTGATGGGTACACCCTGCCCCTTTGCTCAGCTCTCACCCACCAGTGAGTTTGCTGGTTTGCAGGGGGTGAGAGCAGCAGTTTATGCTTATCCCCACTTTGTGTGCTCATCACTAGTGTGGCAGGAGAGCTGGGGACAGGAAAACTGTCACATTGTCTCCTGTCTCTATGAAAGGAACACATCTGCCTTGCAACCAGTGACAATAAAATGGAGGTTAAGGTCTGGAGAGAGGGTACTGAGCGGAGCTCAGAATCATAGAATCATAGAATCAGC
>NW_008682231.1:0-12351 GCF_000695815.1 Acanthisitta chloris
GGGGATGGAAGTGTTGTTGGCCCTAAGGAGTGCGGGTGGGACCGTCCCGGAGGTGCCTCAGGGCGCTTGGTGCGGCCGCGCGGGGAAGGAGCTGGTCGTGGCGGGGTGTATGGGAGCCTTCCTGTCCCAGTCTGAGCCGGATTGGGAGCACTGGGAGCTTTCCCGTTCCAGTCTGAGCCGCACTGGAAGCCTTCCCGTCCCGGCGTGAACCGAACTGGGAGCACTGGGAGCCTTCCCGTCCTAGTCTGAGCCGTACTGGGAGCACTGGGAGCTTTCCCGTTCCAGTCTGAGCCGCACTGGGAGCCTTCCCGTCCCGGCCTGAACCGGACTGGGAGCACTGGGAGCTTTCCCGTCCCAGTCTGAGTTGCATTGGAAGCTTTCCCGTCCCAGTCTGAGCTGCATTGGAAGTTTTCCCGTCCTAGTCTGAACTGCACTGGGAGCCTTCCCGCCCCGGCGTGAACCAGACTGGAAGCACTGGGAGCCTTTCTGTCCCAGTCTGAGCCGCACTGGGTGCTTTCCCATCCCTCTGGGACCCGGACTGGGAGCTTTCCCATCCTTCTGGGACCTGGACTGGGAGCACTGGGAGCCTTCCCATCCCACTGGGAGCCTCCCTCTGGCAGTGAGAAGCTGTTTGTGGTGGGTGTTATCTGCTCCAGAGGGGTTGGATGGGTGATAAGTGAATCACTTGTTGGTTTTTCTGTAACAGGTTGTGATATTTGGCTGCTCTGAGCAACCACTTCTCACCTTGTAGCCAAGTCTCTGGTTTGGAGGTGTTGATTCCTCTCTGAGGTGGTTTAGGGACACAAATCCCTTGGGAGGAAGAGCTGGAGATGGTGCCAAGCAGCAAGGAAGAGATTTGTGTGTCTGAAATCAATCAAGTCTTAGAGAAATTTGACTAAAAAAAGCCACAAAGTTCCAGTTTTGGGCCTGAAGATCTGAGAATGAGCAGCAGAAAAAGCTTCAGTTGCTTCTCACTTCCTCCTGTTGCTGCTAAATGGGAATTTGTAGTTAGGAAAGGGTTTTGAGAGGAAATCTGGGAAATAAAGGACTTTAGGGATTGAGTTGATTTTTCCTGACCCCATTAATTTGGAGTTTCTGCAGGGGATTTACCTCTGGATCCATGTCCAGTTCTCTTTGCCATATCCAGCTCCATGTGGCAAAGCTCATCCATCCCCAGGGATAATCCCAACACTCCTGTGAGCATCACTGCAGTGTCCTTAAGGGGGAAAAGTGGGTTCTGAGGTAGAGGACATGGAATTTTAGTGGTTTCTGCTGCACTTTTTGAGTCTTGTTGGGCATTTTGAGGGAATCTTGCAGAGGAATGTGAGTAATAATCCTATTTTTTTGAGGAAATAGGAACTTCCCTCTCAGTTCCTCCTTCTCCAGCATCACAACAGGCACAATTTTCTTTCAGTCTTGAGGAAACATTTCAGTTCTGGAATAAAAAATGTGGGGAAGAAATCAGAGTAGATAAACTATCTGCGGAAAATAACATCTGAAATGTGGCATTTTCTGTAGATCTTGAGTAAATGGATTGTAGTTCCTTAGGGTGATTCCTTGGGATGGACAGAGCTGCTCTGGGGAGATGTCACCTCCTTGCTGGAATTTCACCTCCCTTCCAGGGAAGAATTCCTTCCCAATATCCCATCTGTCCCTGCCCTCTGGCAGTGGGAAGTCATTCCCTGTGTCCTGACCTTCCATCCCTTGTCCCAAGTCCCTCTGTAGCTCTCCTGGAGCCCCTTGAGGCACTGGAAGGGACTCTGAGGTCTCCTTGGAGCTTCTCTAGGCTGAACAATCCATCTCCTTGTGCTGCCCCACACCTGTTTATGTTCTCCTTATCTCCCTACTCTCCCTAAACACCTTGAAATCCAATAAATTGGACCTTTAAGTCCACTAAATCCTTGACCTGCCACATTTGTAGCCTTCCACTGGGGGATTTGAACCCCACAACATGTCTCTCTTAGCTCAGTGACTCTTGCAGAAACCACTTTTGTTGTCTCCAAGGGTTCACAGAGACTTAGGATGACAAATCCAAAGCCTCTGAGCACTGCAAGGCACTGAATATTCTTGGAGCCATCTCAGTATCAGCTGAAACATGAACTAATTTGAAATTAAGGCTGTTTCTGCAGCTTGAAAGCAAAACAAATCAGGAGAGGAGAAGGCTTCAGCCTCAGCCTTACATAATTCCCTTAACTAATCCAATTAATCTCCTGTGCTGCTTGAGGAGATGCACAAATCCATGTGCAGAAGGAATTCTTGGGGGGAGGGAGAGAACACTTCAGGTGAAGTGCCTCAAATCCATCTGTCCTGAGCTCCTGCTCAAATTAAGACCTGTGCAACCCACAAATTCCAGGTCAGGAATTCCTCTTCCAACCACTTCAATCCCTTAAGAGTCACAACAGCTGCAGGGAAAACACCCAACAACAATGTAGATGTCCATGAAGTTTATATTTGAGTAGATTCCTCATTACTCAGCAGCCTAAGCTTTTCCAGCCCCAGGGATGGGAATTTTCTAGGCTTTCCCTCACAGAACTCCTTTAAAGCTTCTTGAGGAGTAAATTAAACCCCCCAAAATGCATTGGAAATAGGACAAATCCTTCTCACACCTTAATGTCTGTTGGGCTGAAGGAATAACACGGAATTTAGTTGAGGTTTTTTGTGGTTATTCCTCAAACTGGGACTATTCCCATTAGCTTTAAGGTCCTTCCAACCCAAAGCATTCCATTACTGGGAGAGATGACAAGAGCCTGGAGGGATGGGACAAGGGGGATGGATTCACATGGACAGAGGGCAGGGATAGATGGGATATTGAGAAGGAATTCCTCCCTGTGAGGTGCTGAGGCACTGGAATAAATTTCCCAGAGCAGCTGTGGCTGCTCCATCCCTGGGAGTGTTCCAGGCCAGGTTGGATGGGGCTTGGAGCAACCTGGGCTGCTGGAAGGTGTCCTTGGGTGGAACTCCATGACCTTCAAAGGTCCTCCCAACCCAACCATGATTGACTCAGTGATTCCATGGTGCAGTTGGCAGCCTGTGGCACCTCTGTCCCAGAGGAGGTAGCACTGGCCATGCCCAGAGGAGTTAATGCCTGATGGTAGGGTTGGACTCGATGATCATTGAGGTCTCTTCCAACCTGGTTGATTCTATGACTCTGTGTCTCTGCAGTGAAGCTGAACGACCGACCCCGAACGAGAAGAGGAAAGAGAAAGGTGTGAAGAGAGGAGGAAATCGCTTCGAGCCCTACTCTAACCCCGCCAAGAGGTACAGAGCCTTCATCACAAACATCCCCTTCGATGTCAAGTGGCAATCCCTGAAGGACCTGGTCAAAGAGAAAGGTAATGTACCCCCCAGGAGGCTAAGGGATGGCATCTCACATGTGCCTGTCTCTAGTCTGAGAGTTCAAATTCTGGGATAGGCTTAGAGACACAAGTCTTGGCAAAGTTCTTCCGGAAGCCTTTTTTGGGTGTTGCACAAGAGCTGCTCCCTGGCAGCTTTCCAGGGGCAGAGTTCCTGCCTAGGCCTGTTGCTATCCAGTGCTCCATCCCAGGATTGAGAGCATTTTCCTTAGGCTTTGCTCAGATTTTAGCCTTGACGTGCAACTAAACCTTTCTGAAGCATCTGAATGCTTTTTGGATCTATATTTGAGCATCTATTTAGATATCTATTTGGATCTAGATTAGGATTCAATACCTTTTGGGTATCCAAGGTGGTTATTTCCTGCTCTGGTGTGTGTATCCAGTGGTGGCCCCAAACCTTGGAGTGCTTTGTGCTTTAGTTCCAGAGCCATTTGGTTGCAGTTCAATGTATTTAAGGGTGAGCTGCAAATAAAGAACCATCAGGTTTGTGCTTTGGCATGTGCTGCAACACAGTTAGGGCTTTGGGAAGCAGGTTCATGGTGTTCCCTCTTCCCCCACTTCCATTTCACTGTCCCATGTGGATGGGAGTTGCCTTTTGTTGACCTTAACATCTTCATCTCTTGAGGAAGGTGAAGAGATGGAGCTGAGAATTCAGGTGGTGACGAGGCTAAATGGAGAGTTATTTGTTGAAGCTGATGTTCAGCTTCCTAGTTTTCAAGTCACCTTGGGAATGCAGTGGAGTGGCAAGAAATCCTTTGGCTTCTCCATCCTTCAGATGTCTCAAAACCAAGCTGAGAGTGACCAACACAACATTCCTGACGTGGGTCACTCCTAAAATCCAGCAGGGATCTAGTGCTCAGTGGTCACTTGTGCTAGGTAAGGAATGATGTGCTCAAGGTGAAGGGGGAAACAAATTCCAAAGGGTCTTCAAATGTTTGTCTCTGGAGGCAAAATGGAGCTGAGTCTGTCAGGATTGAGCCCTGGGGAACTCCATCATTAGGGGCTGTGGAATGTTGGTGTTGAAGGTCCTGCAAGGCTTTGCTGGGGTGTGAAGCATGACAGTCTCAACCAGGCCCTAATTATGGATGATCCCTGTATCCATGCTCTCTCCCTTGGCTGCACAAGATCCGTTGGTGCTCAGGAGTACGTGGAGATGTCCCAATTTCAAGTGCTTTGTTGATTTCCGTTCCAAGTGTTTTGTGGTTTCTCTCCAGTTCCTGTGGATGGAAAAGTCCTGGGGGGAGATTGTTTCCTGCCTTGCTGTTCAGCTGCTCATTCCAGCAGATACTCCTAGGGCAACGTTGCAACCTCTTCCTTCTGTCTTCAGGGCTCCAATTGGGAAGCATCATTCCTGGTTTTTGGCACTGCTTGAGAATTCCAACAGTTGGGATTCACCACATGGTTGTGATTCATTCCAGTCACTCACTGACCTCTTCCAAACTTGCTCTTTTGGAACTCCTTAACTCAATCAGTTCCAAGATAGTTCCAAAAACCAGGAATGTGCCTGTGGCAAAATCTGAACCGTTGGAATTCTTGTTTTGTAAGTGTTAAGAATTACAGGCCAAACATTCCAGGCTTGGGGAGCTTTGGACACAAAGGGCAATCCGCAAGTGTCCCATGGCTGCTCCATGGCTTGGCTGTTAGCAGGTTGCTGAAGGTGGGAGGAGTTCTCCTCCCTGGTTTGGTCAGTAAGTATTGGGTTAGGAGACAGGAGCTTGGAGTGCTGCTCCTATTCCTGCATCCTGGTGGTGTCCAGGCTGCCAAAGGTGCCACTTTTCTCTCTCCTGATGCCTTGGATCAGGCATCTCCGTGTCCTTGGTGGTGAGAGTCAATTACAGGTATGCAGTAGGACAGTTGGTAATGGAATGACATGATGTTCTTGGTTGGATCTCCCTCACTTTGCCTGACCAACAGGAGGACAAATGTGGGGAAGGGCTTGGGGAAGAGCCATTCCAGGAAAGTGGTATTAAATGTATCCATGACTGAATGGTGAATCCTGCTCTGTCCCTCTGCCTGAGGGAGAAACGTGGGAATGGCAGTTGGTGTGAGGAAGGTGACACCAAACCATCTAACACAACTGGAATTCGGGATTCTTATTGGCTCCTTTAGGAATCACAATTGGATTTGAAATCTTTTTCCTGCCCAGTGTAGCAATATGGCATAGAATCCAAGGAGAGGGATTGGCTGTGAAGTGAGGGAGTAATTACATCCTGCTCTGTGGCAGAGGCTGTTGCATCCAGGGCCACATTCCTGTCACATCCAGAGGTTGTCCCCTGGGGCTGTTGGTGCTGGCAGGGCCGTGCCACATTGCCATCATCAGCCTGGATGAGGAAAACCAGCCCCAAAGCTTTCCCAGCCAGAAAGCAGAGGAGCAGCTGTTAAATCTGATGTGCTGCCTTCTTCCTTGCTGAACTCCAGGGATTTTGGGAGAGCTTTGTGGCCTCCTGGAGGTGTCACTTGTGCCTCTTGACGTTGCACTTGGTCCCAGGTGTCAGCACTGTGAGCACTTGTGTTGCTGCAGGTTCTGGTGCCCCAAATCCTGTCTCAGTGTGCTCACACCCAAGTTTTGGGTGGGCAGAGAGGAAAGGATGAGCAGGGAATGTGCAGGTGTTGTTCACACCTGATGTGTTCCCCTCACAGAGTCTCTGAGGAGTTGCTCTGTTTTCCTTGAGCCTCAGCCATCTTTCCAAGGAGTCTCTGTGCTCCATGGCCTGCAGGAAGCTTTTCACTCCCTCTGTCCTCATTGAGCTCTTCAAGAGCCAAACTTCCCCCGAGTTTTCCTCTGGATTCTCTCATGCCAAAGGGAAATTTCCCTTCTCCTTCTGTAAAAGAATGGAGTAACTTCCCGACTCTTCTCTCTGCTTTGGGAAGAATGTTTTCCCTCTCCCCAGTTAACCAGAGCTCTGTACATGTACAAAGTGAATTTCTCCTCTCTTCCCAGCCCAAACTCCCCATGGAATTGTGTAGGAATTGCCTGTCAGGAGCTCTGATCCGCAGCTGGAGGAGGAGCTGTGAACAGCTCTGCTCAGCCTCACCCTCAAGGTGTTAAGCTTTTGATCCTCTTAAACCTGCCACATTGCCCATCATCCTTTACTTCAGAAGCTGCTGAGCCATCCAAACAGTTTGGTCATGTCCTGAGTCTTCTTCCCCATTTGGGTTGACTTTGGAGGCCAAGGAATAACTGTGATCCCCTTTCCCTCTTTTTCCACCTCCCAGAGCCTCTTGCTTTGTCCCAAACTATTCAAATTGTCCAACTCTGAAGGTTCTGAAGTTGTTGTCTGTGCCCTTGTTGTCCTGGTGAGTTGCCAGATATACCTCCAGGGTGGATGAATCCATCCAGGTCACCCTGTGGATATCTTATCTGAGCTTCCTGAACAGCCTCTGCTTGATATGGAATTCTGCCAGACCAGCCTGACTCGAACATTAGCATTTTCCAGGCAGAGAAACATTGGGAAGTGAATATCTAGTTTAAAAGGAGAGGAAAAAGAATGACTGGAATAAATAATACTGAAGATTCCAGTTTGTATTCCTGGTTGTTTCAGGAATTTCTGCCTCACTCTCTTGTTTTGGGAGCTCAAGTGTGAGGTTTAAATGAACCAATCAATCAAGTCTTAAAGACACCACAGGGAACGTGTTCCTTAATTACACCTGGATTGACTCCAGTGTTTTCTGGACATTCCTCCCTGTGAATCCTTTCACAGGTTTTTCAGGTGGAAAAAAGGCATTTTTCTTGCAGTTGTTCCCTACGTTGGACTTTGTGTCTTGGATCCTGAGCTTGTTCCACTAATTGGGTCATTCCCTCTTCCTGCTTTGTTTCAGTTTGGCTCTTCAGGAAGTTCAGAAGTCCTTGAAGGAAATGAGCTACTTCAGGAGGTCTGTTTAGTGTTTAATCCAAGTGTCTGAGCAGGAAGCACTGAGCAAAATTGGCACAGAGTCCATAGTCCAAGAGCCTCCTGGGAATCTGATGGTGCTGAGGCACAGATTCCTTACAAGAGGATTGTCAATTAAATTGTATTTATTATCTTCAGCCTTGACAAACTCCTCTGGAAGTTGTTTGTGTGGATCTGAAGGAAGAATTGTAGCTGAATCCCCTGAGTGGTTAGGAGAGGAAAGCCCTGGATCCAAGGGCTTAGGAATGTTTTGGGAGCAAAGTCATAGCCTTCCAAGCTGTGGCTTGGAGTAGTTTTGTCCTGTAGGTCACCTGGGAAGAGTTTGTTGTCTTATTCCCTAAATTGTTGGATCCATGTGCATTCTTGCTCTGAGTTTGCTTGGAGTGTGGCTGCTGCTGTTGAGCTGAATGGTGTGAGAATCCCTTGGGAATGCTGAACATCAGGATTAGGCCAGGAGGGCTGTGCAGTTCTTGGCATCACACAGGCCTTGAAAACAATTCCGTGTGATCTCATGCTGGATTATAGAATGGAATTCCCTTTGTTTGGCTTTACAGCAACAAGGATTTAGTTGGGGAGGATGTGGATAGTGATTGGACATTCCAGTGGAGCTGCCCTGACCCTTTCAAAGGGATTTGTCAGCCTCTTCCTAAAACACTATCCTAAAATCATCCATGGATCTCAGCTGTTTGTTCTGGCAGCTCACTGTTCCCAGCTGGAATGCTGAGATTCCTAAATTACCATGTAAAACAAGGAATGGAGATTAAAAATAAAGCAAGGATTTCATTAAGCATTCCTTGGTTTTTTTCCTAGCTTTGAGAGTTGTTTTTCCATATGATATTAGATACCCTAGAAATTCTTGGTCCTGTGGAAGGTCAGGAATATTTTCCTGTGTCTCTTGCAGAGGCAGAATCCTATGAGACTCCAGTTCCTTGTTCACATTATGCTATTGATACTCCCTGGCTTCTGTTTTCCCACAAAACCAGCATTCCACTTTCCAGATAATACAACTTGGAGTCTTCCTATTTGGAATTTAAACCCTGGGACTTGCAAAACCAGAAATGAAAAGGCAAAGGGAATGTTTCTTCCATCCTTCTCTATGCCAGTTCCCCTCAATGGCAGCAGCCACTGGGTAGTTGGATTCTGAGGCACATGTGGTCCTGGAAAGGCAATCCCAGTCCTGTGAGGAAAGGAGCAGGTGGAATTTTGCCTTTTGCTGGAGAAATTTTGCCTTGAGAGCAAATATGGCAAACTTGAAGCTAAAAATGGCCTTTTTTTTTGCCCCCAGAAGGCTGAAAAGTGCCTGAAACTGAGCAGTCAGTGAGCTCTTGGCTCAGCCCAGTGCCTGAACCGGAGCAGTCAGTGAGCTCTTGGCTCAGCCTGACTCCATTCTGGGACAGTTTTATCTACATCAAACCAAGTGACTTGGAGTTTTGGCCTTTTGCACGTGGTGGAAGGCAAAGGCAACTTGTCCTTGCAGATTTCCCCATGGATTTGGATTGCCTCAAAACCTAAATCTCAGGGAGCTGCTCCTGTGGCAATCGTTGGCCGTGGAAGTGGAGACCAACCCAAGAACATCTCAAAACTTCTCTAAAAGGCTTTACTGCATCCCTGTAATTGTCCAGTTTTGTGGTCTAGAGAACATGGAGTGTTTCTGGGCTTTCTTATAAGGCAGAGGCTCCATACAAGGTTGTTGATTGTTCTAAATTCCCATTGTTTTCTTGGCTTTTCTCCCTTGGTATATGTGTCGTCTGGAATCTGATTTGTAGTTGGTGAGGTAACATACGTGGAGCTCTTAATGGACGCTGAAGGCAAGTCAAGGGTAAGTGTTTTGAGAGATTTCTTCTGTGGATTTTCTACATGACAAATATGTTTCCGTGTGGTGGCGTGGAAAGGTCAGGGAGGCTGAGAAGTTGCCTATGTGGAGTGACTGACCAAATCAGGCTTTGGTTTCTTGGGGCTGGGGAGGAGGTGGGTTTGGGGCTTTGGAGGTAGTGCCAGGATGGTTTTTCCACCGCGGTGAGTTGGCATTGGCTGTGTGATCCACCCAGAGCAGTATGGATTTAGTGGTATGGAATCTTCACTGTTGCTTTGGGGAACATCCCTCGAGCGGTTTGGCTGAATTTGGAAGTGTGCAACAGAGGTCTGGGCCAGTAAAGTGAGGTAAATTCCTTACTCTTAACTGTTTATTGCCTTCAGAGGGACTTAAAGGCCTTTAGCTGCCAGGGAATAAACTGAGGAGCACACCTAAGTGTCCTGAAGGATATGGATTTAGGGCTTTGCTGTATGCCAGGGCAGAGCAGGTCACAGGCAGTGTGTGGTATTGTGCTTGGAGAGTTGTGGTGGTTCCAACTTGAGAGACCACAGGTTAATCCTGCTGAGGCATAGCAAAAACACCTTACGGAGTTATTATATCCTTATGGAATTATATCTGCAGGTATTGAAGGCTTTATTGGGTAAGGATTTATTTTCGCTGTTAGGGCTAACTGATGTGATTTGACATGATAAAAAGGATTGGGTTTGTTGGTGGTTTTCTTTTTTTTTTTGGTGTATGTGTGTGGTTTGAGCTTTTACTTACTTGGTTTCTTCTTTCTTCCCTCCTCTCCTCCGTGGCACTGCCTGTGGGATCTCCTCGTCAGGGATGCGCGTAAGTTCCCTCTTGGATTTCTAGCAACAACTTCTAACCCTTTCCGAACCCAAGGAATATTCTCAGCTCTCTTGTGTCCCCACAGTGTGGTTGAGTTCAAGATGGAAGAAAGCATGAAGAAGGCTGCAGAGGTTCTCAACAAGCACAGCCTGGGGGGAAGACCTCTGAAGGTGAAAGAGGTGAGAGCTGCACTCATCCTTGCAGTGTGTGAGGGGAAGGGAAAGTCTCACCACCCTCACAGGGCAAGATCTCTGTGCCAGGCTGGGAGATTTGCTCCAGAGAGAAATGTGGGGAGGTTGGATGGGAATGGAGCTTGGTTGGACAGGGCTTGGAGCAACCTAGGCTAGTGGAAGGTGTCCCTGCCCATGGCAGGGGGTGGAACTGGGTGAGCTTTAAGATCCTTCCAACCCAAACCATTCTGGCATTCCATGGATCTTGCACACATTGGGTGTCCTGCAGAAAGGCTCTGCATGCAGCCCACAGGCTCAGGCTCTGTTTAACTCCCTGTCCCCTTCTCTCCCTTCCCTTCCTGCTCTCCCTCCCCTCCCTTCCCCTTCCCTTCCCTCCCTTCTCTCCCTTCCCTCCCAAAAAACTTCTTCCTAATAGCTAACCTAAATTTCCCTCTTCCAATTTCTCCCCATTGCTCCTTGTCCTGTCCCTGCAGTTCCTAACCAAGTCCCTCTGCTGCTTCCCTGGAGCCCCTTCAGCTCCTGGAAGGTGCTCTGAGGTCTCCACACAAACTTCTCTTCTCCAGGCTGAGCAGCCCCAACTCCCTTAGCCTGTCCTCATAGAGGAGATGCTCCAGTCCTCTTAGCAACTTCATGTCCTCCTCAAGACTTGCCCCAACAGTTCCATGTTCTTGGAACACAAGGAGCAAGAAGTTGATAACTGGCAGGGTGTTAAAAGGAACTGAATTGGTGGATGACAGTGATGTAGTCACTGGAGATCCTTAGGCAGCAGAAAGCCCTGGATAAAGGCAAACACCTTCTTTTCCTCACTCTTTTACTCATGCCTGGAGTGCAGAGGGAGCTGAGTGTGTGTTTGTGTGCAGGATCCTGACGGGGAACACGCCAGGAGAGCCATGCAGAAGGTGATGGCAGCGGCCGGCGCGATGGGCATCGGGCCAGGCCCCGGCGGCCCCGGCATGATCAACATCCCACCCAGCATCCTCAACAACCCCAACATCCCCAACGAGATCATCCACGCCCTGCAGGCTGGGAGGCTTGGCAGCACTGTCTTCGTGGCCAATGTGAGTGCTGGGTCATCCCTGGGGGGAATTGTTGGAGTTTAACTCAGTGAAATTTGAGGTGGAAGCAAAGATTTGGATTTCCAAAGGAAAACCTGAGGAGGAAATTCGTCTGTGTCTTGATTCTCTTTGATCTATCTTGGTTCTCTGTCCTAGGCAACTTGTAAATGAAGTGTCCCAGTGAAGTGACAGTGATTGAGTTTATTTCTTTCCTTGAATTCTTCATCTTATGCTTCATGTTTTAAAAGCCTCAGATGATGGAGTAGTAAAGGGTCATTTTAAAGGGGTTTTTTTTTTTTGGGATTAGGAAGCAAGTGTGAGGGGGAAAACTCTGTTAGGCTAAAAAGACTGTTCATGTGTATTTTTTTGCACAAAACTCTGCACTTTGCACTGTTTAAATTCATCTTCTCCCTGTGAAGTCGTCAGGATTACTAAAACCAGGGAAGGAAACACAACATGATCATGGAATACTTTCTTGTGCTTCTAATTCTGACTTTGTTTCCAGCTGGATTACAAGGTTGGGTGGAAGAAGCTGAAGGAGGTGTTCAGCATGGCAGGAGTGGTGGTTCGGGCAGATATCCTGGAAGACAAAGATGGGAAGAGCCGTGGGATCGGCACCGTCACCTTCGAGCAGGCCATAGAGGCTGTGCAGGCCATCTGTATCCTTGGAGAGGGATTCTGGGAAATTGGGGGTGGGGAAAATCATGGAATTACGGAATCAGCAGGGTTGGAGGAGACCTCTGAGGTCATGGAGTCCAACCATTAACCTGTCACTGCTCTAACCCCTAAATCATATCCTCCAGCACCAGATCCAGACACCTCTTAAACACCTCCAGGGATAGTGACTCCACCACCTCCCTGGGAAATATCCCAGTGCCTGAACACCCTCACAGGGAAAACATCTTTCCTAATATCTCCTCTGACTCTGCCCTGGCTCAGCTCAAGGCCATTTCCTCTAGTCCTCAAATAAATCAGGAAACAAAGCAGGATGGAGATGGGAGTTGTATTCCAGGTGAGGGAATTGCCATGGCATGGAAGGCAAATGTAAGGAAAACTGAACAGGAGAAAAAATTCCATCATGAAGGAATTGTTGCTGTTTGCTCAGGATCATTAGGAAAGGGAATTCTCATTCCTACATAGATATGTGAGTTTCTAGCCCAAAGAAGTTCCTGTCTCTGGGTTGTAGCTGATCCTGTGTATATATATATATATATATAT
>NW_008682232.1:0-16557 GCF_000695815.1 Acanthisitta chloris
TAAAATTATTTCAGGCTACTTTTTTTGCAGCTGCCTCATTCAGATGAAAGCAGACGTTCTTCGATGTCTAGTTATCATTGATTTGCCTGTAGCACAGGCTGAAACCAAAAAGTAGATCGAGGCACCACAGCTGGGAAGGGAACCAGGACTAAATGGAAGGAGCAGAGAAGGTGAAATCCATCAAGCAAATTGGCAGGGTAGCACAGGCCACACAAACACTGTTCCCCAATGTTTGCATTCACGGATTCTATTGCATTATGTGAGTGATTGGAGCATTTGTCATGGGGAGAAAGGAAACTGTAATGGAAATAAAAGAGAGGAAACATGAATTATAGATGGTTACTACTGAGAGTTGAAGGGGGGGGAATAGCAGCATTACCCAACCTAACAGGCAGGAGGCAATTGAAATACTTCACTTCTTTCTTTTCCTATTTCAGTGGTTCCCTGTGTCCAGGGATGCTCTCTCCTTGCTGCTGTCTTTCCTAAACCTGCAGCAAAGCTATCATTTTGCAGGACCTACGAACTTTGCACGAAGGCTCTGATTTAAGTTCAAGTGATGCTGTGTTTCAGCACAGCTATATCACTGCAGGAACAGAACAACGACTCGCAAACTCTGGCCATTCTGTATTCTCTGCATGAGAGAAAAAACAAAGAGAGGTTGCAAGAACAGCAAATTTCTTAGCATTCTGGAAGGGAGTAAGGCATGCTCAAAAGATGACCCAAACCACAACCAGCTACAGAAAACATGTGAAGCCTTCTCCACCACCTCTTTGGGAACACTCAAACCAAGCTCTTTCCAAAGGGATGAAAATTGTGCTGCTGTGCATACAAACTTTCACTGCATCAATAAGCAGAGCATGTCATGCACAGCAAAATTAAGAGGGGAGCTGCTCAAAGCTCCCAAAATCTATGTGACACTAAAGAAACATCATTCTTATCCATCTATCCTCCCAAGTTGGGAGCCACTGATGCTCACTGGGACACTTGGGCAAATTCTGGGGGTTTCTGTCATAGAGAGGGGGTTAGGAGCAGCAGGAAAGCATCCTATTTACCTCCTCCTCCACATACAGGATCACATCTCTGACCTAATTCTTTCCTTTTTCAGGTAAGGGGGAAGGAGATGGGACATAATTCCCGCTCATATGAAGTCTCTCTTTCTGAATATTCTCTCACTTTTAAACTAGAGGAATTCACATAATTTTGGGTGCATGCAATGCACATGTAAATACTGTCCTTTCATCATTATTATGTTCACAAAGATTTGCTAACCCATCTCCATTATGGGTACAGAGTACTGAAGACACAAGCCCCAAGGCTAGCTGCACTTTTTAGATACATTTGGCTGAGTTACAGGCCATCTTTCTCTTAATGTCCTGTTATTATTCTTTGCTGTCCTTCTCCAATTCCATCTCTGCAAGGTGGTCCAATGCCAAGAGAGTGGCAGCAGACAGAAACGTAAAAGTCAGAAAAGCCTTCCAGGGTCCCCAGAAGAAATACTGGTTATTAAGGACTGAGATACATTGCACTTGATTGAACAGAACCAAAGCTGATTCCCAAGAGCCAAAGGTTAATTAGACAAATAGCTCAAAAGGATCAATCTGTTCTAACCCATTATTTGTTGGTTTTTTTATTAATTTTTTTAATGTTAAAGGAGAGTTTAAAATAGGCTAGGCAGCTAAAAATAAGCCCCAAATTCCCAAATGCATGAGATGAAACCACAGAAGACCTGGGACTGCTGGTAACATAATGATTACAGAGTAGTAGCCTAATGAATAAAGAAGCAGCAAACCAAGTAACTATATTAAATTATACTGAATGCACAAATCTTGTCTGTACATACCTACTAACAGGGACCAAGTAGAGGCAGTGGCAATGCAGCTTAACTACCAACATCATTCAAAACTCAGGGTGACAGTCCAGGAGGCTTCTCTGTCACCACTTCCGCCTCCACCTTCACTGATTGCTCCTGTGCCAAACACTTCACTACATGATAATTCAGGCAGTAAAAGAGTACTACGGCATGTGGCATGTGTGTATGTGTTATATTTACTCACAAAAAGAAATACACGAGTTGTTGCAACTCGTTTCTGACAGACAGCAAATCAAAATCAGTTGTCTGTATAAAAAAAAATGGGGGGACACAGACGGATGGACACATGACAGTTAACTTTCAGTTTAATTTATATAATGATAAAAATGTATTTTCCTTCTTCCATATTCCATTTCTTACTATACTTAGCCTTGAGAAATAATGTCTCCATTCAAACTGGTTCACCTTATCTCCAGTGGTTTTGAAATTGGGCAAAACACTCTACAATGTTCACAGTCTTAGGATTGTTGTTTTTTAATTTTTCAAAGGATGCCTGTTTCTTTATAATTGTGCAGGAAGAGAGAAGCTAACAGAGTGTTTGCAGCCGCATTGATTTCTTCTGAGTCATTAAAACTGGACATGGGCAAGTTATTTAACTTGCACTGAATTATTCAAATCTGTCCAACAGAAGAGGAGACCAAGATTGAAAACAAAAATTTAGAAGGTCATGAAAGGTGACTTAGAGCTTCCAAATATAGGCATTATGTTATACTACAAGCAGTCTCTGACATTTGGCTCTTTTTTCTGGATTTTCTGAATCATTCCCTACTGGGGTAGAACATCTTAGTTCCAGAAACAGCACCTTCTCCTAACCATCCCTGCCCTACTGAAGCAATGGAAAAACTGAGTAGTCCTTCATTAAATCAAATGGGCATGTTTGGAAAAGGGCACACCACCACACTAACATTCAGCTATGAATTACAAAGCTACCAATAAAATTATGGGGCCTTGGGAAGCATAGTGGTTAATAGGGACTCTACTTGAAAAATTTACTGCTGTATCTCTGGAAAACACTGGGAAGAAATAATGTGTGTTTTGAAATAGTCTGCTTCCCTTTCTCTGTCAGGTGTGTGAGCCGTGTGCTATCAAGCTTTAACTGTGAAAGCTCTTCACAGCCCCTTATTCGACATCAGAAACTTAATGCAATATTACTTTGCCATACATACACATCTTCATCTTGGAAAAATTAGTTTACCCAGTTAAAAACCTTACAAAGGAATACAGTGAAAGTCAGTTTGTTTTGTAAAATACATGCTCAAGAGCAACGCTGCAGTTTGATGGTAGACAACCATGATCAGCTGGTGACATCTTAGTATTTAGCCTGGTGTTCTGCAAAGAGTATTGAAGCTTCCTGGCTGAATCTGGATACAGAACTTCAAAGTTTTTTATAGTACACTCTTAACAAAGAGACTGACCTCAAGAGTTGGCTCCTACTTTAAAGAGGCTGGCGGAGTGCCACAGCAATTGTGCATTTCATATGAGCATCTTTTGCGGAAGACTTCATGCCAAAGTAGGATTGTTTAAATGGTGGAGGAGGCTAAACAGCAGGGATTAAAATAGAAGACGTATACAAGAAGTGCTCAGAGAGACACTGAAATCACTAAGGAGAGGCACTGTGATGAGGGGAAAGGAGCATTACAGAAACCAAGAGCAGTCCTTTGGTCAAGTGTATGCTTCTCCATGGCTCTTTCACAAGCAGCATATGCTGTTTTACAAATTGAAAGACATTTAGACAAAAAGGCTAAAATGAAATGCATCATTATAACAGGTAGAAAACAAAGTAGAAATTGTATTAGCAAACAGTCTGTATGTTTTAAGGACTTCCCACTCTGCGGCTTAAAACCAGCCCAAACATGTTCCTAGAGCAGAGCTTGGGAAGCTGGCAACACGACCATGATGCAGCAGTGCCCAGCAAGAGCATGGCTTAAAACCAGTCCAAACATGTTCCTAGAGCAGAGCTTGAAAGGTGGCAACACGAGCATGATGCAGCAGTGCCCAGCAAGAGCAAGGGGCAGGCATCCAAAGACTTTGTCAAGGTGACTGATGTCTTCTCACCATGAGGGGGGGAAAACGTGGGTTTAACAAGATGACACTCCTGCATTACTACTCTAACAAAAGTCTCCAGTGCAGGCCTAGCCTAATACTATCTAGTTTACACGTCAACGAAGTGGAGTGTCAGTCAGCACAGCCATCTGCTGCATCACACACAAGAATGGCGTCAGGACCCACTGCCAACAACTGGGTTGCTCTCTTTTTAGAGTCTATACCATATGGTGAAGGAAAGGTCCCAGTAGATGAGAATTCCTCAAAACTGTCACTCAGCTAGCCCACTTAAAGATTACTGGAAACGTAACAATTTGGTACCCAAGCTTTGAATGAATAAGAACATTCATCCTCCTAAAACTGCGGTCAATTGCACAGTCTAAAACATGAAGTAAAGAAATGGAAAATTGTGAAAAGAAGTGGGCCAGAGGGAGCAAAGGCAGAAAACCCAAGTTTTGCATACCAGTGAAGATGACACACCTCTGTCTTGCATGAACCCAAACGTTTAAATGTCAGATAAGCCACTGAAGACAACTCAGCAAGGCTATTCACAAGTGGAGTTGACGTCGTCAAGCCACAAAGAATTTTGTTTACACTGATGCTACACTCTTAGGTTGCCAAAAATGCAAAGAATATTGTAGTGAGAAAATAACAATCTGCCAATACTGAGGTCGAATCTGCAAGAGCCCACAGAGAGCACAAATTAGATAAGGAAACTACCTGTCACGCAAGGGTAAGAAGTTAAGAACCTCCTTTCCAAGAGCTAATTACAAAAGTATCCTACCAGCTTCATCTACAGCATCACATGATACTGCATTAGAATAGGGAATTTAGCTTATGGGGCATTTGTAGTGCCATTTATATAACTTTAACCCAAATAGCAGACCAGACGGTCTTTCTATCAGTCCAGTTGTTTTGTACTTTAATAATGACTTTGAAGTGTGATGAGGGTTACATGAAGCTTAAGCCTCTGGTTAGCCAAAAGCCACAGCCGCATATAGCCTTTGCTCTGAGTATCAGAGTAACACGGAAAGGTTTTGATTTAAACCTCTAGGGGATGCATCACATAGCTGTAACTCTAATCCGGGAGCGAATGTAATCTGTCCTCGGTTCTCAAAGTCAGAAAAACCGGCTGAGTCGGCACTCTCCCAGCCAACTGCTGTCCTCAAACCAGCCTCTGCTCAGTTTGCTGGCAGAGCTTTCCAGCAGAGATAACTAAGCAAAAGGGACAGACCACTCAAAAAGAAAGTATGCAACAAACACATAGCCCAGCAGACTATGGCATATTTCCACAGGCTCCTACCACTCACATTTTCTACTGCATCCCAGAAAACTTCTTGAGACTGGATGTGGTAAAGAGAATCATCTCCAAACCAAATCCTGTGTGGCTGTCTCCAGCAGTACTACAGAACCACAAACACAGACACATTGGTCAAAAGAGATTGTTTGATCCAAGAATGCCCCCAACACAGGACTACCATGAGGTAAGCTGTGGCTTCAACTCAGCTGAGTCTTGAAAACCTACAAAATGCTAAGACTCCATGACCTTGAAATAACCTCTTCCAGTGCTGCACCAGCTTCTGAGTGAAGAAGCTTCTTCTCATGTCTGTCCTGAAGATCTTCAACCACCTAATTGCCCACTTGTACTAAAGCAAGGGATTATTTTACCTGCAGTGCTAGGCTATAGGCTTCCTTTTGAACTTCATAAGGCTTCCATTAACACAGCTGAGTTTCTTCAGGATCTTCTGGATTGAAGGGCTACCATCTGCCACAGCAGCCACTCCCTCAAATTGCGTACAGTTATAGAGCATAATAACTTATTACCCATCATAAAGGATAATTACCCTGTGTAGCAAATATATACTGCCACAACTGTTTTTGTTGACAAAGGAAAGGGCTTATCTGACTAGACCCATGGGTCAAGTAATGTTTTCTTTCTCCCCCTGCAACAGTAGCTTGTGCCAGATTCTTCAGAGGACAGAGCAAAACATGTAGTAAAGAAGGCAAATAGCTTCTCTGCTTTCGCCCCTGCTCTCTTCTCACATAACGGGATGCCACCACTGTCCATACAAGCATCTCATTTGGTGATTCCCAGGCTTTCTGGGCTGCAACCTGCTGTCAAGAATGAAACTGCCCTCCATAGCAAATAACAAACATTTGACCAAAAGATAACAACAGAAGGGATGGCTCACCAACCATGAAACCACAGTCATATCACTCACGTCTCAGGAATGTGGGAGGTGAAGGGCAGCTAATCCTTTATTTGAGCTTCTGCTTAGCTCCTAACCTGTGTGGCATTTTCTGGCATGGGTTTATTAATGTGACATGTTAAAAGTTTTCTTGAAGCAAGCACAGCGGAAGCTTTTTCCCTTGTTCCAATATATACTTTGAAAATAGCACAGCTGAGTTACTTTACATATGCTTATCACAACAGCCTCTTTGTTAGAGTATCATGTGACTTTTAGATCAGGATGAACTTCATCAGTTAAGGAACCTCATTAAAATTATCTATTTCTCCTACGTAAGAGGGAAAATCTGAAGTTTCTGTCATGGAAGATATCACTGAAAGTTTTGAATTGTGGAATACTTATATGTGGAATAACAAGTTCCAAATCAAGAGCATTGTATGGGTAGATACACAGAAGCTTACATTGCTACCAATAATGGGCACTGTTACAAAAGCAGATTAACAATCTTTTGGTCAATGTCTGCAAAAACATTGTGTAGACCTGCCTGCCTAGTAAATGCTTCCCTGCAGCTGAGGATTGTGCACAGGAGCACAGCAGCTCACAGTTTCTCCTCAGCTGGGAGGAAAAGCCATGTGCTGCAGAAGCTCAAGGAGACTGACTGCCATCAAAGTGGAACCTCCTGAACCCCCAGGCAAATGGACAGAGGAACCACAAAGCCAGGACCTCCATGTCATTCCTGGAACACTTCCTGCAAGCTCAAAGGCATCAGTCGTGACTTTACGACAAACAGAACCACTGAATTTTTCAGAGCAGTAAAAGAAAAAGCAAACAAATGTACCATAGTGTCAGTCTTGAAGTGCTCTGAATTGACAAGGAATAGTGTGGCATGGCTGAACAAGGCCAGGCAGAGCAGCATCATGCAGAAATACAACAGTACTGCCCAGGCCCCCTGCTCCTAGTGCCAGCACCATGACCATGTCTAAGTTCCATGTCCTCAGCATAAGCAGGACATAGAACTGTTGGAGCAAGTCCAGATGAGGCCATGAAGTTGATAAGAGGACTGGAGCATCTCCCCTATGAAGACAGGCTGAGGAAGTTGGGGCTGTTCAGCCTGAAGAAGCAAAGACTGTGTGGAGACCTCATAACAGCTTTTCAATATTTGAAGGGGCCTACAAGGGAGCCAGAGAGGGACTCTTTGTTAGGAACTGCAATGATAGGACAAGGGGTAATGGGTTCAAACTGAAGGACGGTAAGTTTAGGTCAGATACTAGGAAAAAGGTTTTTACTGTGATGGTAGTGAGACACTGGAACAGGCTGCCTAGGGAAGTGGTGGCTGCCCCAACCCTGGCAATGTTCAAATCCAGGCTGGATGAGGCCTTGAACCAACCTGGTCTAGTGAGTGGGTGTCCCTGCCCATGGCAGTGGGGGTTGGGCCTACATGATCTGTAAGGTCCATTGCAACCCTTAAATTCTATGACTATGATTGTATGTCCAGCCTCCTGGGATGGCTGCATAATAGTGCTGTCTCCTGCAATGGGCAGTAATGCTGACCAAATGCCAGAGGTGACTATGCAGGGAACCTCTCCCCACACCATGCCCTCACCAAGAAGAAGCTCTCCTGTCTGTGTAATTTAAAGTTAGCATCTTCATATACTATTCCCTGTGGACCTCCACACACTTTACAGAGGCGCCAAGTGGTGACGTCCCCAACACGTGCAGCCAGGGCATAGTCTGTCCCTTGCAATTGCAATAACATGGTTTGAGAAGTAACTACTCCTGCTCAGCAAGCCACATTCAGCAGCTGTTTAAGTGAAGCCAATTTACTTGGCAGACAAGAAGCTTCCAGATTAACCTGGATCAGCTCTGGGTGCTGATAAAGAGTAACAAGCAGCTAGTGGAAGCATCTCAGAAACACGTGCTCCTTCATTAGCAATCAGAATATGCCTGAAGCTGCAGGGAAGTGATGGCACTCATTCAGCATCGTGTCAGAAATGGAGATGGGACAGACCCAGAATGGCTCCAGTCCCCAGCTATAGCCTCTTAGATCACCTCACTTTTAGTGCCTCATTTAGACATTTTACAGTGCAGGAAATCATACACATTATGTAAGTGCTAATTATATAGTGTAAAGGACTCCTACTTCCCATTTAAGGAGAGCATTATGTATGATTTATTACTTCAGGATTTACTCTTTGCTATTTTGATCATTGCTCTGATTTTTGTAGTACTGACCCCTATCTTCCTCCTCCCCCCCCATTTAGCCAAATTGTTCTTAGTTATAATTTTTATTACGATTTGCAAACAGTGGTTTGTGGAGGATTAATTATGGTGGTGGAGGCAGGGGAAAAACCTGGCGGATGACCAGTGCTAGTTTAGAAGCACAGGACAGCAACAGGAAGTGTCACACGCTACTCCTCAGCAAGGATCCCTTAAGCAATGGAAGTCTTAGGCTGCCTCTTTCTCAAAGGGCATCAAATAAGCCCTCAAATATTGAACAGCTACAGCTTAATCTTAAATGGTCATATGCTATTAAAAAATAAATAAAAATAAATAGAAATTCAATACAAAAGCAGAGCACCTAAGAAATCACAGGCTGGGAGGATGGAAAGGGTCATTAATTTCATTACAGAGCTCTTATTAAACACCGATGCCTGCAAATTGTCACAACTGTCACCATGCACAGCCAGTGTGTAGGTACACAACCAGTTACCATAGAAAGCTGTAGGAATGACCATTACATAAGTTGCAGAGGGCTGCATCTATAGAGGATTTTATTTAGCCAGCCTGCCAGTATCCACTAGGCAAAAAAAGAGAGATTTAAGGTCTAAAGAAACGAGGACTTGTCCTATCTGCTTCACCAGATGCACAATAGGGGACAATAAACATGATTCTGCTGTGTCAGCTCTGTCATCAAAGGTTTTCCTTTAGGGAGGGCACAGGTAAACATAAAAGCAAAACCCCAAATCCTTCTAATTTTAAAAGGCTGTGAGCTTGTTGGGGATTTTAAAAAAAATCTTTTTTTAAGCCCTTCAAAGAGCCATGGAAAGAAGATTTTGTTAAACACATGATTCTCACCATCTTCTTATTTGTGCTACGCAGCGTGCGCAGGGCAAAGATTTAAGGCGCTTTGCCTGTGAGTGGATGCAGCCTGCCACGAGCTGCAGCAGTGATCATTCCCTGAACTGAAGTAACCCTGCACAGGCAGGGATCCAGCCAGACATCTTAGGGGTTACTAGGATTCATATTTAAAAAGGAGAAATACTGAGTCGCTCTCTCTCTCTCCCTAATAAAAATAAAAACTGCCAAAGGCAGATATCTCCGTGTGCTTAAATTCAGTCGGATAATATGTGGTTGGGATTGCGTTGCCACAGGATTTAGTAAGAGGAAGTTCTCTTATCTCCCTTGGTTAAGCAAAAACAACATGTCTTTTTTTTTGCTTCATAGAGAAAAGAGAAAAATAGCACACACCACACAGTCTCTGTATTAGTGTAAGGGGCAGGAAAAAAAAGTTCCTGATGTTATGCAAGTCCTAGTAGTGTAAGAAAGGTTAATAGCGTTTATTGAACTTCTAATAGGGCACAACTCTAGCATACCTGCACAGCACCAAAATGATGTTTCATTTGTTCACTTGTTTATTGCTCTATGACTAAATTCAAGGCTCAGAAAGGAGAATGGGTTTGGAGGCAGAGGCTATTGACCAATTCCCTGCAGTGGAATTGTGCAGCACACATAAGGGTACCGAGGCTTCTAGACAGCACCACATTAATCACTTCAATGGGACTGTCTTTGGTTTTCAGTCCAGGTGGCCAGGACACCCAGCAAGAAGGAAAGGCTCCACACCTCCTCCTCACAAAGGGGAGTCCATGGAACAGCATCTCAGAAGGTGCCTGTCCCCACATCAGGCTGTCACATGTGGTGCCAATCAGGCACTTGGGGCTTCCTGAGTCTTTATCAACAACAGAACTGCCTATGGTCCCTTGGATGTTCACCAATCTTCCAGTAGTTCAAGCAATAAAATACTATACCCTACTGTGGCACATACACGTAAGACAATAAAGAAAGTCACACCCCTCTCCCAATACCTGAAACCCAAATACTCAGGAAAAGACTGGCTATGTCACAGATGATGAAAACAACGCAGGTACAGCTTTCAACCACTTCACTGAAGAAAAAAGCTGAGTGTGAGATCGTGATTTGGCATCTCATCCTCACTAAGGTCACTGTGAAGCAGTGCCATCCTTGGGGAAAGGACCTCGAGGAAAGAAAAAGTAATCCCTAATGGAGCAGAGGGGTAGAATAGATCTCTGGGTGACATTGTAGGTCAAAGCCCTCTTACCAAGTCCATCGAATGCTCAGCAAGGCAATGACAGCAAGCTCAGGTAGTGCCACTTGGGACAGTGCCACATGTACAAATGACCATGTAGTGGCACAGGAGGATGAGGAAAGATGCAGTATACTTGGGAAGGAAAGGCTACAAACAAGAAGAGGCAGCAGTCATGCCTTTCTCTTTTAGGAGAGCATGGGGACGTGACAACATATGTAATACCTCATGACACAAGCACTGAGAAAAATGCTAAGGACAGCTTTCCCAGAAAAGCAAGGTAGAAGAAGGGAGCCAAAAGAAGAATTTCAAATTGTCCTTCTCCTCTTCAGAGAAAAGAACGAATAGTTCAAGCAAAAGAATGACACAATTTAATGGCCAGGATGGACAGAAAAAGAGCCTGAGCAATCACTGGAGCAGTTCCTCAGCAGAGATGCTCCCTTCACTGCAAAGGGAGGGCCCTGGGTTGGATTGCAGGTTTTCTAGTGATCCAGAGCCCCAAAGAGCAGAGTGATGATCACTAGAAAACCTCCCACTAGCTGAAGTCTGCAGACCACACAGGAGGAGCGGGCACACACAGGCAGAGAACAGCCAATAGCCTAATTTCTGCCTGCACAAAGAAACACAAGTTATTGGATATCAGTTGCTACTTTATGAAAGACAAGGACAGCTCAGCTTTTTTCCAGCCTTGTAAGAAGCTATTACCCATATGCATAGCAGGTAACAAGAGTGGAGTTTCTGCTCAGTCATAAAGCACCAGAACAAATGCTCATTGCCCTGATGCACAACAAGAAAGCCAGAGCCAGAGAGGCAACCTGTTCTGATGAACAAGCAAGGCCAACACGTGTGTGCACAGACACAAAGATAGAATGCAAAGGGAGTTTGGTAACACCACGAGGCAAGCCAATGCTTTGTTGGGATCAATCTGCACCCTCCATCCCAGCAGAAAAACACTGCTGTCATGAATTAGTCAACATTGCCCAAAACCACCTCACTGCCAGCTCTGCACTGAAGAAATCTCTCACGTGGCAGGCAAACCATCTAATTTCCTAAGCCAGCATAGCCAGGGTGCTGGGCTTCTGCTTTCCTCTTGTCCCCACCCCCATCCCAAAACACAACAATGCTCTGCAACCCTTTTTCAAGACGGGAAACACCCATCGTGTCTACAGGATGTGAGAGGCGAAAGGGATGTGGGTTAGCTAGAGGAGTTGCAGCAATGTGCCTCCAATTGCTGTGCCCTTTAAGTCATACCAGGACGTGACCCAGAGCTCAGAGCAGGCAGCAGCAAACCACAGAATCATATAATCATTTAAGTTGGAAAAGACCTCAAAGATCACCAGGCCCAACCATTCACTTAACACTGCTGAATCCACTGCTAAACCACGTGCCACATCTACATGTCTTTTAAATATCTCCAGGGTTGGCAACTCAACCACTTACCTTGGCAGCCAGTTCCAATCCTTGGCAAGCCTTTACAGCGAAGAAATGTTTCCTAATATCCAATCTAATATCATGCATATCAGTGTGGGATCTGGCTGTAAAGCATCCTACCCCACCTCCCATGTCAGCTGTCCTATCTCCAGGGGCCAGAGACTTTTCCACAGGGCATGGCTCTGAGAGAAGAAAGCAAAAGGCATGAGACTATGGACCACAACAGTCTGCAAAATTTGTAAGCATAGCTCTAAATTAATCCTGCTATTTTTTTAGAAACTATCTTCACCATTTTTGAATATTCAAAACAGGCAAAACTTGAAAGTTAAAGCCCAACCCTGCAAAGGAGGCTCCAATATCTATACACTATTAGTTCAGGGATCCTAGTCAGCTTGGCTGGTGCTCATGGTTATAGATGTTTACAGTTTCTCATCATTAGAAGAGGAAACCCTAGGGAAAAAAAGAAAGCTATCAAACTGTGTATAAGCTCCTCTAGCACACATCTGTGCGCCACAGACCACAGCTTTAATTCAATTCCAGCTTTTCTTTTTTCAAATCATCCCCCTTAGCACTCCAAACACATACAGCTAATAACATTAGAATGGGCAGCAGAGTGAACAGCAGCACAGCCAGGTGTGCCAGAAGTTCTCACTTCATCTGAGCTCCTGACCTACTAGAAGGCAGGAAAAGGTGATATAACTTAGCTGGAATAAATTTCCTTTTCATCATTTACTTGCTTTTTCTCTTTGGGCCTGTGAATGCCTCGAGAGCTGTGCGAAGTCTTCTGGAACAGCATCTTCAGGTATCAGGTGAGTTGACCTCAAGGCCACCATCTTATAAATGATGCAATTCAAACCTCCAAGGTCAAACTCCTGCACTAAAAGATGTCCTTGTAAAGACATTGGAATATATCTATATATTCATTACTTTGTTCTCTCTTTCTTTATATCTGGGTTTGGGAAGAAAAAAGGCCAGTTCAGTAGAAAGTACCCTCCTCCCTGTCCCATTAACCTGCTTTTATTTCCCTGGCTACCTGAACACAAAAAGAAACAGCAAACCAGTAGCGAATCATCCCCCTGAGCGACTGTAAGTGGGGTTGAGAGGGGGGCTTCATTTCTTCCTTGCTGAAACCCAGCAGCCCCACTGTGCTGAACAGTTGTGATTCTTGACGGTGGGCCAGCAAGCAGAAAAGTGGAGCACTGCTACAAGCCAGCCCAGCTAGCTAGGCATCATCACTAGCACACCATGCAGCTGAGGGCTCATACCACCATCACACCATATAGCAGCTTTCCACCTTGGCTCATCGTGAATTCAGGGTTACATTATTCCCATGAACTGCTGCCTGCGTTCCCGTGTGGAAAGCCAACAAGGGAACATGCTAGCCTTCTGAAAAACCATAGTCTGTGAGGAGGAAGGGATTAGGAGGGAACAATGTCAGAGTGTCTTCAGTGAGCTGGAAGCAATCCCAGCTTCTAGCTGCACAATGACATGCAGGAAGGAGTTCTGAAAGCTTCCCAGACACAGCGGACCCCTGTGTGCCAGGCTCGGAGATGTCTGGACATAAGAATGGCCTTTACAGCATAAGGATGCAAGAGGACTACAGAGCCCCACACACAGACCAGCCCTGGCCAAGCAGGGAATGGTGGCTCAAGCTTAGCTTTTTCTTTCTTGGCATTGGGTGCTAATTGTGTAGTCCAGATTCTTAACCTTATTTAGGTCAGGGGCTTCAGCACAAAACAGTCTTAGAAACACCAAGCTGGTGTGGGAATGAGAAAGTCTGCTTGTCCAGACCCAGAGCTCTCCAAATATTGGAGCTGAAGTGCTATCGTGTGTTGGAAAGGGATGACAGGAGGAGATCACACTTGAGGGGCTGCATAATAGTGGTGCAGAATTATGTCTCATGCAGCTTTCAGTATGATTTGCATGTTTTGTAACAAGCTCCAAGGCAGATAAAGCAGCTCTTAACACACTATGCGCAGGGCACGATACAGGATTGTGTGGATGGCCACGAAGACATTCTCCGTCGGTTTGCCCTGCCAGCCACTGCGACACCATGCCTTCCTCATGTCTGACAGATCTTCTTGAGTTTGAACAAGTGATAACCCTCCAGAACTGGTGGAGAAATGGTGACACTGGCAATGCAGACACCTCCAGGGAACAGGAGCAAGAACATTGAATGCTGAGCCTTGGTGACAATTTTATTGGATTCAATATTGGACATAAAGCAACATAAAGAGGGAACCGGTAATTCTTATCAATGATGCTTACACATGTGCAGGCCTACAAAGTCCACAGAGCAGAAATTATAAACCTTTCACAACACTGATCTCATTTCTGTTTCTTGATTATTCTGAGGATGAAGTAATCATTGCTCCATGGAAAGTATTTAAGATTATTTGAAGAGGTGTGCCACACACAGACTTTGTTGGCATGACTGCCACCTAAAGTTATGCCATAGAAACAATCTATTAAAAAAACAAACCAGTGATTTAATACCTGTAGACAATAATACAGTACTAAAATATATCAAGCTTGCCATTCATTGCATCCATAAGGCAAACAGGGTGACAGGAAAACATGCAGAAATGTTTGACTGAGTGAAGCATCTAGGAGGATGAAAACAGAATAATCAAACTCTCCAAAATTTGACCACCAACTCATAGGGAAAAAATGTCTGGATTTGACAGCATTTTCAAGTGCATCCCAGTTTTGAAGAGTAGACCTGGGAGATGAAACTTGAGCCAAGCACTGGAAACAATAAAAATGGAAGCAACAACCTCTGTGCTTTAAATACACATGCAAATCTCTGCTCCAGAAGAACTGAAGTTTCTAGACCACCACACTTACATTCCTAGTGAAAAACACACTTAGGTATGATTTAGTAGAGTACACACACTAAGTGCTGATCTGGCTGTAGATTCCAAAATAATCCCCCAAAACATACCAGTAAGTACTTAAAAAAGTGGGGCACAGGGAGCCTTGCAATGGACAACTCAAGCACTCTCCTACAAATACCAGAGCTTAGCCAAATCAAGCTGGCACTGAAGACAAACGACACTGCTGTGACAAAGCTGATATTCCTCCAGTACTTTCTACTTTTAAGAGATATTTCGAACAGCGTGCTGTGTTGAAGGGCTGCTAGACAAAAAGATTCTTCTGATATAAATTCATCAGTCTCTCCTCACAGAGCTGACATCTCCAGACACTATCTTTGAGAAGATAAGATGCATATGGAAGAGGAATTGTAAACTGTCAGTGCACGTGCACCCGTACAGCATAATCAGATTGGAAAAAATTGCTGAGCGCTCGTGCTGCCAAGTGCCTAACGTACATACAAACTCCTTTCAAACAACTGCTCTAGGAAGTTAAAAATAATTCCATGCCCAACACATTAGGAAGTTAACAAGTTATTTTTCTGCAGAGCTTTTGGTACCTCTGAGGCATAGAAATCAAAACATAAATTCTTTTTTTCCTTTAAAGCAATGCTGCAGGAGCCTCCTTTAATTGCAAGAATTCCTAACACCCCCTGAAATAAAAGGCAAGGCTGCAGTGTTCAAGCAGGTTTGGCCTGAAACTTGAGATATCTTTAAAGGTACTAATTTTCAAAATGTCTGGCAAGAGGCTTCAGCAGAGGAGAAAGAAATGCTGCAGCAAATCTTGGAGCAAAAAGACAGTGTTAGAATGATTTGGGGGAAGTATCACAGATGATCCAAGGAAACTGAAGTCCTCAGCCTTGTAGGTGAGAGATAGTATTATTCAACCCTCATGGTGTGAAAGCAAAGGCTTGAACGAGAAGCACTTGAAATAACTGGAAGTACTCAAGGTATGTCAAGACGATTTAAAACCCAAGTGAAGTCAGTGCAAAGGGTTTAGTTTCAGTAGGACTGGAAAGAGGACATGGAAGAGAGTCATGTTCAGGTTGCAAGCTTCAAAGATAAGGTCAAGGATAGCATCAAAGATAGAAACAAGTTTATGATGCTGTTTCCTTTTAACCTATGGACAACCAATACACAAATATCTGCCCAGTGTCTTATCTTTGGTTTCTTTTTGCCAAATTTGATTGCACAGCTGGGCAATATAGAGGGTCACCATCATTCTGACACACCAGCTCCTCAAAAAAGCTGCTGCACTATACACACACACACCAAAAAAAGCAAAAAATGGATGGAGAAGCAAGTCAAACCACAGCCAAGTTCAAGGGCTCTCAGTTTAAATAAGAAATGGGAAACACCACATGCTTGGAGGTGGCTTTTGCACAGCTTCCATCCACCAGCAATGCTTTCAGAATTTTTAGTGACAAGAGCTCTGAGTGGAAATTGTCCCAATATCTATTAAAACCACAAGCTGATGACTGAGGACTGTTCAATCCCTGAAATTTTATCTCATCCTTTAAGTCATGCCTTCCTTTTCTGAGTGCTGCTTTGCACCAGGGAACTCAGAAGCAATTAAAACAAGACATTGGGGAGTTTTTTTGCAACCAAAGGGCAATCTTTACCAAGAGATCCCTCTGGAATGTATTTGAAATACATCTGTGCTATCTGCCAGTGGTACCAACCCCTTTGCCCTCACCCAGGCCACATGCTGTTCATTGCTCAATGTTGTGTTTTTGGGAGGGCAGCCAGCACGGAAGACAGCAGGCAGAGCTGGTAGCACAGTCTCCATTGATTATGAAAGGGCAGTGTAAACACAGCTAGAGATAAGGG
>NW_008682232.1:16594-17997 GCF_000695815.1 Acanthisitta chloris
CCAAAACCTGCACTGCCGTTGCTGCCGAAATCATAGGAAAATTTGGGCTAGTCAGAATAAAGGCTGCAAAGGTTAGTCAGGTACCACTGTGGAATTTTCCTGACAATAATGTTTATTTTAGCGCTTCAGCAGTGGCTCTACTGTTTTATATCTGGGGGCAGAATCTCTTGCAGATACAGTGTACTACCTCTCCCGTGTGTTGTGGTGCTGGTATGTGCATTACCACTATCAGACCCACACGTCACAAAAGGGAAACAACTCAAATATTTCCCTAAGGTGGCCCTTAGGGAAAGGGACCCCATCACTGCCTCCAGTGGTAAAGCCACATTTGCCTATGTCAGCTTAAGATGGTATTACAACTGGAAAATTCCTGCCTTGTTAAAAATGCAGACTGTTTTAAAACAAGTAATATGGGTTGTTCCCAGACAAGACTATCCTCCCTGACAAGGGTTCACACTTTTCCTTGTTTTTGTCTACTTAGGAAGAGGAAAAAAAAGAGGAGTAAAGTATTAATTTTACATGCTATGGGCAGCAGGTTTGACAGCAAACCTGGAGAACTGGCCTTGCACGTATAAAAGCAAAACTTGCCTATTTTGCAGCTCATTTTTCAATACCAAATTAAGACCCAGTTTTGCCACAACACCCTGCAATTCTGTGTCATTGAAACGGAACCACGCTTGGTCTTATTTGCTGAAACAGAATAAGTAGAGAAACCAAATATAAGATTTCTAAGTTAATATCCACTGTGTATCCAATAGGACACTGCTTCCAGTTTGGCAGAAAGGTGGCTGACCTTTACACCAGCTGAGCCTGGACAAGGGAGGGAGAGCACTGACCGGCAGTTACCTCAAGCAGGCCTGGAGCAAGCCCTTGGCGGCCAAGCGCCTGCGCCTCTGCAGGACTGTGACCGACGGACCGACACAGAAGTAGAGGGGAACAACAGAGCTATAAATATAAAGGAATCAAAGGATAAGCCTGAAGGCAAAAGCTACAGCCTCTTTACACTGCAGCTGAGAGAGGTTTACGCTTCCCCCAGCCTCGGGTAGCAAAGGGCACAGCAGTTCTGCAGGACAGACAGTGTGCGGTGAGCACAAGGGAAGGGATTTAGGGCAGGAAAGCTGCCACTGCCACGCAAAATCAGAGTTGATCAATTAGCTGTTCAGTAACCCATTAAAAACCCGTTCAGCTGTGAACGACTTGGACAGCTGTTGTAGCTAAATTTGCACAGGAGCTCGAGCACATTACCTGAAATGCCTATGAAAACAGAGTAAAAAATAACCACGCAAAAGGAAAAGGAAAAGTTCCTCCTCTTCATCTTTATCCATAATCCTATGGCATGAACTGCTCCCAGGAATAGCCTTGCCCTATGGGATGTTCCCCACAAAGAGCAGAGGGGCATTCCT